>NW_027361993.1:16377500-16652500 GCF_039654945.1 Dendrobates tinctorius | reverse complement strand
AACTCAGCCAGTTGTAGCTCGGAAGTGCCGTCCACACGGAAAGAGATACTTGCTCCCGTGTCTCAGTGGGGTTCAGTAACGTCAGCTGATCCCCTCCTTTGTGGATGGCAGTCTCTCCTGCTGTCACCTAATTCAAAATACAGTAGGCCTCTGCCTACACCCTCCTATTTCCTGGGCTTCAACACAGCCAGTTGTAGTTCGGAAGTGCCGTCCACACGGAAAGAGATACTTGCTCCCGTGTCTCAGTGGGGTTCAGTAACGTCAGCTGATCCCCTGCTGTGTGGATGGCAGTCTCTCCTGCTGTCACCTCATTCAAAATACAGTAGGCCTCTGCCTACACCCTCCTATTTCCTGGGCTTCAACACAGCCAGTTGTAGTTCGGAAGTGCGGTCCACACGGAAAGAGATACTTGCTCCCGTGTCTCAGTGGGGTTCAGTAACGTCAGCTGATCCCCTGCTTTGTGGATGGCAGTCTCTCCTGCTGTCACCTAATTCAAAATACAGTAGGCCTCTGCCTACACCCTCCTATTTCCTGGGCTTCAACACAGCCAGTTGTAGTTCGGAAGTGCCGTCCACACGGAAAGAGATACTTGCTCCCGTGTCTCAGTGGGGTTCAGTAACGTCAGCTGATCCCCTGCTGTGTGGATGGCAGTCTCTCCTGCTGTCACCTCATTCAAAATACAGTAGGCCTCTGCCTACACCCTCCTATTTCCTGGGCTTCAACACAGCCAGTTGTAGTTCGGAAGTGCCGTCCACACGGAAAGAGATACTTGCTCCCGTGTCTCAGTGGGGTTCAGTAACGTCAGCTGATCCCCTGCTGTGTGGATGGCAGTCTCTCCTGCTGTCACCTCATTCAAAATACAGTAGGCCTCTGCCTACACCCTCCTATTTCCTGGGCTTCAACACAGCCAGTTGTAGTTCGGAAGTGCCGTCCACACGAAAGAGATACTTGCTCCCGTGTCTCAGTGGGGTTCAGTAACGTCAGCTGATCCCCTGCTGTGTGGATGGCAGTCTCTCCTGCTGTCACCTAATTCAAAATACAGTAGGCCTCTGCCTACACCCTCCTATTTCCTGGGCTTCAACACAGCCAGTTGTAGTTCGGAAGTGCCGTCCACACGGAAAGAGATACTTGCTCCCGTGTCTCAGTGGGGTTCAGTAACGTCAGCTGATCCCCTGCTTTGTGGATGGCAGTCTGTCCTGCTGTCACCTAATTCAAAATACAGTAGGCCTCTGCCTACACCCTCCTATTTCCTGGGCTTCAACACAGCCAGTTGTAGTTCGGAAGTGCCGTCCACACGGAAAGAGATACTTGCTCCCGTGTCTCAGTGGGGTTCAGTAACGTCAGCTGATCCCCTGCTTTGTGGATGGCAGTCTGTCCTGCTGTCACCTAATTCAAAATACAGTAGGCCTCTGCCTACACCCTCCTATTTCCTGGGCTTCAACACAGCCAGTTGTAGTTCGGAAGTGCCGTCCACACGGAAAGAGATACTTGCTCCCGTGTCTCAGTGGGGTTCAGTAACGTCAGCTGATCCCCTGCTGTGTGGATGGCAGTCTCTCCTGCTGTCACCTAATTCAAAATACAGTAGGCCTCTGCCTACACCCTCCTATTTCCTGGGCTTCAACACAGCCAGTTGTAGTTCGGAAGTGCCGTCCACACGGAAAGAGATACTTGCTCCCGTGTCTCAGTGGGGTTCAGTAACGTCAGCTGATCCCCTGCTGTGTGGATGGCAGTCTCTCCTGCTGTCACCTCATTCAAAATACAGTAGGCCTCTGCCTACACCCTCCTATTTCCTGGGCTTCAACACAGCCAGTTGTAGTTCGGAAGTGCCGTCCACACGGAAAGAGATACTTGCTCCCGTGTCTCAGTGGGGTTCAGTAACGTCAGCTGATCCCCTGCTGTGTGGATGGCAGTCTCTCCTGCTGTCACCTCATTCAAAATACAGTAGGCCTCTGCCTACACCCTCCTATTTCCTGGGCTTCAACACAGCCAGCTGTAGTTCGGAAGTGCCGTCCACACGGAAAGAGATACTTGCTCCCGTGTCTCAGTGGGGTTCAGTAACGTCAGCTGATCCCCTGCTGTGTGGATGGCAGTCTCTCCTGCTGTCACCTCATTCAAAATACAGTAGGCCTCTGCCTACACCCTCCTATTTCCTGGGCTTCAACACAGCCAGTTGTAGTTCGGAAGTGCCGTCCACACGGAAAGAGACACTTGCTCCCGTGTCTCAGTGGGGTTCAGTAACGTCAGCTGATCCCCTGCTGTGTAGATGGCAAAGTCTCCTGCTGCCTACACAGTCGTACCACTACTGATTTTTAACCGTGCTCCAATTAGGCCTGTGGCTCCACTGTCTCTCGTATTTCCCCTGTCCTCCAACCCTGCCAGTTACAGCTCCGAAGTGGCGTCTGCACAATCCACACTTGTTCCTGTGTTACAGGTGTTCAGTCCGGTCAGTTAATCCCCTGATGTGTGTCCGGCAATGTCGCCTGCTCTGTCCACATTCCCATTATGGGAATGTGGACAGAGCAGGCGACATTGCCGGACACACATCAGGGGATTAACTGACCGGACTGAACACCTGTAACACAGGAGCAAGTGTGGATTGTGCAGACGCCACTTCGGAGCTGTAACTGGCGGGGTTGGAGGACAGGGGAAATACGAAAATCAGTGAAGCCACAGGCCTAAGTGGAGCTTGGTTCAAATTAGTAGTCTACAACCGATCTTAAAATTTCTTCAATGCAGCCTCAGCCTGCTCCGTGCTTGTCCCTGGGCTTCAACACAGCCAGTTGTTGCTCGGAAGTGCCGTCTTCACAGAGTAAAACACTAGCTCCTGTGTTTGTGGGGTTCAGTAACGTCAGCTGTTCCCCTGCTGTTTTGATGGCAATCTGTCCTGCTGCCTCCCAATTGACAGCACATCAGGCCTCAGCCTGCTAAGTGCTTGTCCTGGGCTCCAACATCGCCAGTTGCTGCTCATAACTGACTTTGGCACGGGTACTCCCTCCTGCCCAGCTTGGTTCCAGCCCTGCCTGCTGTTTCCGGGAAGTGTCAATGTCAGTTTGCCACCCCAAGTTGCCATGTCGTGTTGCGGTTGGGTTAGCCGAGGCTAGGGTGCCAGCAGTTTAGGTGCTTCCTATGTGGACTGCGGGTTCTGGTAAGAAAGGCTTGTTCCATAGTGCCAGTAGGACAAGCACCCCCTGTAGGACTGTGTGATTCGGTAACTGCGGCCAGCTTGCGGCATGCCAACTTTGCTTTTCAGGGGTAACTTCTGATACACCTCCGGGTTCCAGCACCGTCAGCTGGTTCTCGTCAGAGCCTTTGGCCTAGGTGCCTCCATCTCGGTATCCGAGTTCCGGCAACGTCTGCTGGTCCTTGGTAGTGCTTTGTAGCACAGGTACCTCCTGCTTAGTAACCGGGTTCCAGCACCGTCAGCTGGTCCTCGGTTGTGCCATTGGCTCTTATTCCTTCTGCTGCCCCTCCGGGTGCCAGCACTGTCAGCTGGTCCTCACTATTTCCATTTGCTCTTGCAGCTTATGCTACCCCTCCGGGTTCCAGCACCGTCAGCTGGTTCTCGTCAGAGCCTTTGGCCTAGGTGCCTCCATCTTGGTATCCGAGTTCCGGCAACGTCTGCTGGTCCTTGGTAGTGCTTTGTAGCACAGGTACCTCCTGCTTAGTAACCGGGTTCCAGCACCGTCAGCTGGTCCTCGGTTGTGCCATTGGCTCTTAATCCTTCTGCTGCCCCTCCGGGTGCCAGCACTGTCAGCTGGTCCTCGCTATTTCCATTTGCTCTTGCAGCTTATGCTACCCCTCCGGGTTCCAGCACCGTCAGATGGTTCTCGTCAGAGCCTTTGGCCTAGGTGCCTCCATCTCGGTATCCGAGTTCCGGCAACGTCTGCTGGTCCTTGGTAGTGCTTTGTAGCACAGGTACCTCCTGCTTAGTAACCGGGTTCCAGCACCGTCAGCTGGTCCTCGGTAGTGCCATTGGCTCTTGTTCCTTCTGCTGCCCCTCCGGGTGCCAGTACCGTCAGCTGGTTCAAGAGGACAAAGAACAGGAAGACAACCACCAAGATGCAGAACAACAAGAGAGAGAAGACAAAGAAGCATAAAAAAAACAAAGCAGAAGAACATTAAGCATAAGACTAATACTCTGAGCAAATGATATTATCTTATTTATAAGCAGAAGAAGACTAAGCAGTGTATGGGGGTGAGTCCGTTCCTCCTCGTGGTGCCCCTGGAAAAGGCCTGCTGCTGCAGGCCAAACTGAACGCGGACAAATCCTGTTGTAAATCTTTTGTGACAGGCAGAACGGAAGGTGTAAACTTCTAACATTTCTAGATAACAACTACAGGAATGCCTGACACAAACAAGAATATGATGAAGAAGAATAGGAAGAAGATGAAGAAGTTGAATATGTAGAATAATAATTGTTGAATAAGAAGAATATGAAGAATGTAAGAAAAGGAAGAAGAAGAAGAATGTAAAAAAAGGAAGTAGAAGAATTTAAAAAAGGAAGAAGAAGAAGAATGTAAAAAAAGGAATAAGAAGAAGAATGTAAAAAAAGGAAGAAGAAGAAGAATGTTAAAAAAGGTAGTAGAATAATGTAAAAAAAGGAAGAAGAAGAAGAAGAATGTAAAAAAAGGAATAATAAGAAGAAGAAGAAGGTAAAAAAAGGAAGAAGAATAAGAAAGAAGAAGAAAGAAGAAAGAAGAAGAAGACATACATGTCTGGCAAAATATAAATGAGGCTAACATAGTCAATATCTTTGTAACTCCTAACATCTTTAAAAAAAAAGTTTAATTCCTGCTATTCCATTTGATTGGGCTAAACCTCTATGGCTTTAATGTCTCCTCCACCTCCCACAATACATTCTACATTATTCTTAGTTGTTTTTCTTCATGTAGAATTAACCTACAAGGAAAGAAAGGGGTTTTTTTAATTCCGATATTTTGGCCCCATTGACTTGCATTGGTTCCCGGTATCGGAATCGGCGATACCGATACTTTTTTTTAAGATCGGCCGATCCATTCCGATCCGATATTTTCAAGTATCGGCTGGTATCGCTCAACTCTAGTGTGCATTCTTTTTTGATGTGCAGACATTGTTTTTGAATTGGATTATGCCTTCTAGTGAAACAGGGTGATAATTAACCCCAATGGCCGCCTCATGGGCAATGCAGGATTTATTTTTCTGCTTTCTAATGTGCAGTGTTTTGACTGTTTTCTAAGTGCTTGTCCTTGTACCTGGTCAAATGAATTGTCATATGTGCTATCTATTGAATTTCCTTGTAGACGTTTTTTACTGAGTATGATATTTGGTATATGGGTCTGCCTATTGCAGCATATCAGTATTTTTTGACTACGAGATAAGTCTTATTACGCTGCATACTGATACCACCCCATTCCTTCTTTTTACTATGAGACAAGCTTATTTTGAAGGGTATCTATATTACTAGATTGACTACGAGATAAGTTCATAGCACTTTAGCACTTTATATATAGGACTTAAATGTCTCTTCACTTTTGTTTCGGTATCATAGGTGTGTGTGTGTACATTTTTTGTGTCCTTTTTTGTATACGTAGGGAGATTTAGGGGTTACCAGGGATACCGACGTTGAGCGGGGGCGCCATATCGTCATCAACTAGGGTGCCAACCTCCGCGGTCAGGAAGGGCTGAATTAGGGCGGATTAGGGCAATTTAGCCTTTTGCCCTATATTTTTTGATTATTTAGATACTGTATATAACATTGTTTCTGCCACTTTCTATTTTTGTCCTCTACCTCCCTTGGTATATAGTCATTTTACTAATGTTTTTAGTGATTGAATTAAAAGCTATATTTTAGGGGTTTTTGTGCTTTGCTTCTGGTGTCTTTTTGATTATATAATCCCATATAAAAGTTCTTCTGGAGGTCTGTTTTTTCAAGATCTCAATCTTCGCAAGCGCCGCCTCGGGCGGCCATTTTCCCAGAGGCCGCAGCATCGAGGCAGTAGAAGTGTAGGGGCTCCGGACTTTCACAAAATGTCAGTATAGCTCCTCGCGCCACCAAGCCTGGCCGCACCTGATGCACCAGGCTGGGGCGGGAGCAAGATCATTGGCCTGCTGTGTTGGACCACTGGAAGAATTGCCCGACTCCTGCTGCCACCAGCGCTGAATTCAGGACTATAAGACAGATTTCCATTTGATGCATCAATTTTTTTTCTCCATTTTCCTTCTGAAAATTTGGGGTGCATCTTACGGTCCGGTGCATCTTATAGTACGAAAAATAAGATACTACTTCCCTGAATGGGCTCTGGTTATATGTGATGATGTTAAGACTCAGTTCTGGGTTCGTTAGTATTTAACTTATTAATGATATAGAATATGGGATTAATAGTGTCTTTTTTATCTATTTTTGCAAATGACACCAAATTATGCAGCATAGTGCTATGTGCATTTACTCTGAATAAAATGTGTGATAAATGATGAAGATTGCTCTTATAGATATATACTTTATAAGTCTGCTTTGAAATTTTTCCATGGAAGAGACCTTGCTGATGCAGTATAACTACCATGGGTCTTATTGCTGTGCTCAATCTTGCCTTGATGTATATAACATTTGACATTAAACCGTCTTCCACCATCTCACCTTTGTACAGTTTGACTGTTTCTCCTCATGCATTTACACTCCTACATGGATGCTTCTTTTTCAGAATAACTGTTGTGGTAGGTCAACTCACTCGGCTTCATAAAGAGGTAGACACAAGAACTGTTTCTATTTAAAGTACCCCTGGTTTATTGCAATCCTCATAAACCACATAACCAAAAAACATAAATACAGCCAATGTTTGGAAGAAGGTAAAACATAAAGTAGCAAGCGTTAAGCATCGGGATTCTCCCACTGTGTGGGATAGATCCCAAGCATTGTCTGGTGCTGTGAGCGCTGCTTAGCACAGACATCGGTCCCAGCAACTTTCTCAGGCTCGTGGTATTTGTTTAGTTACTGCTGGCTTCTATGGTAATCAGTGATATGCAGGTGCAGCTTGACGCTTGGGATTCTAAGTCCAGAGATCATCCGACTGAGGATGTCTGTGATGTGGCATCTGCTCATTGGCGGTTGGACGTTTGCTGCTCTGGCGAGGTGGCAGTTCCAGATTGGCCCATGGGCGACATCTCGGTCGACTGGGCGTGAATGTTTGGGGTGGAGCCTAATGTATAAAGAGCTCCCAGCAGCACACGCGGGCACTCTTGTATTCATTATGTGTGGTTTATGCGAGTGGATACTCTACCACTCTGCACGTTTGATTGTGTCGCTCTATCGCTGAGAGTACCTACGTAGGCAGGTAGGGTTAGGACTGGGTAACTTTCCTTGGCTTAGCATCTGTCTCCTTCTTGTGTGCAGTTAGCACAGTTGAATCACAGAGCAAGTCCAACCCTCAGGCTATACTTCTCTGGGAAAGCAACAGGGTCGTGCACCTAGCGTCCCGTGTGTTTTCATACTTGACTCAGCATCGGCTTTATTACCCATGTGTGGTTAGCACAATCTACTCGCAGAGCGAGCTCAACCCATGTGCTAGCTCCCTGTGACACTTAACAGGGTTTAGTACTTTGCTTACTTTTTACAGTTACACTCTGCAGTAATGGAGCTGGGTACTCTGAGTCCCGTTCACACTGTGTGGCCTTTAACACAATACGTTTAAGTTGATCGCTTGCTGTTTGGTCCTGCTATTGTTCACTAGCAGCAGTTATATATCTCTGCACAGAGGACCCCGGTTTGCAATTGCACTTTATTATTTATTTTTATTTAGTGCATTCTGCCTACCATAACAAACAAGTCCATGCGATAGTGCTACTTAGCCCACCTGGCTTAGATTCCCAGGAAATTTGATTTGCATTCAATACCAGGAGGCTTGCAATCTCCATACGTTCAGCATTCCTTAACACAAAATCACATCTCCAGAGCTTACACCTCCAAACCCACCCATACTTAAATGCTTTAGAAAGCTGGATATTTATCTTCTGGACTCCTCCCACTCTACAGCTGTTCACTGATCCAAGCACTAAACATGAATGATTTTTCCTAGGGTTATATTACTGAAGCTAAAAATCTCTGTGCTACATATGTCCTCTCTAGTAATTTGCCAATTACTTTCTCACACTGTGTTTCAACTTACATTATCATAAAATGATGATCTTTATCACATACAGTATTTGGTATATATACAGTAGTGTGTAAAATAGTTTTTAAAAGTGTAAAAAAAATGCTGCAAAGTGAGAGAATGTCTTCAAAAATAGAAATGTCAATAGTTTATTTTTATCAATTAGCAAACTGCAAAGTAAACGAACAAAAGAGAAATCTAAATCAAATCAATATTTGATGTGACTGCCTTTTGACCTCCAAAAAGCAACAATCTTCTAGGTAGACTTGCACACAGTTTTTGAAAAAACTCAGCAGAGTTGTTCCAAACATCTTGGGGAATAACCACTAGAGGTGAACACATCCGACAAATCGAGTGATTTTCCCAGGAAATTTGATTTGCAGCAAACTGAATATCCTTTATCCTCTGGGATCTCTCCAGTCTCAAGAGCATAATAAACATAAGATGTAGAAAATAAAAAAAATAATTATACATACCTCTTAAGACTCACCTCTCCGCCCTTCACCATCCCCTGTTTTGCTCCTCTGCACATTTTATCACCACCACTAAGTGCTGAATCTATGAGCCTCTTCAAGCTAATCTGATACTTTTGGCCCTGAGGCTTGGGACATATCTGTGCAATTTCACACAAGGACATTGAGAGGAGTGGTCAATAAGTTGAGTATAAGTATTTTTTTAACGATTTTATAGCCCTCTGCGGTTCAGCAAAGTGGCGGCCAAATGTCTGAATAAGCTATTTTTTAACCATTTGATGAATCTTTACAGTTCAGTCAAATGGCGATCAGCTTTGCTCTATCCACGTGGAAGAATTTTTTTTTAAAAAATCCTAATTTTAATGAATGTGGGTGTTTGTATTATTCAAGTAGAATTCAATTTCCTTAAATTACTTAGGAAAGTATATCGAGAAGGATAATCACACTGGCACTGCCTTTAGCTGCCTATGTGATGCTGTATTCATGCATCCCAAGATTGATAGAGGAGCATAAAGAAATAAAATGAATGGTGAAATATGGGAATCAAGATGAATAAGAGAAGAAAGTGGAGGCTGAACTACATGGAAGTAAGTACACCATGTACAAGAGAAATGCAAATCATGTTAAACAAGTAGAGTGTGTAGGGATAGAAAAAAATAAACATTTTGCTGGGCTGCAAGGGATTGGGAGCTTAGTTGCGGCACACAAGTTACTGGTGTTGGATCCTCACTGATCTGATTTTAACGCCCTATCACATGGAAAGGTTTTAAATAGCTAAGCTCTTGTCAACCCATTTATTAATGACTATATTTATTGTGTATATATTTTTGGTTAAATACTTACTTTGAAGCAATCAGTATTTTCCATGCAAAAATTAACTGCAGTGAATACATTAGATAGGAATTCATACGCATGTGGTGCAGTTAATGACTTTTCTGTACAAAATGTGCAGCATCCCTCAGTTTTTATTATAATTATAATACAAAACCTCTAAAATCAGCTGATTTTAGCCAATTTGCAACTATAAGAGTTATGATTATTTAATGGCCTTTGGCTCGATATCGAGCCACGATGACTTGATGAATGAACGCTCTGTAGGAAAATCAATCTTGTCCAAACCTAGATAGGTCTTCCAGGGTTTTCTCTGCCATTATCTTGAAAGTATCAAGCCATCATGTTGTTGATCTTTCCCGTTTCCTTATTTCTTCTATTCTTCTGTCAATGATGTTCTTCTCCAGTGATTGCTCTCTTCATATGATGTGTCCAAAGTAGGCAAGTCGCAGCTTGGTGATTGCTACTTCTTGATTTGTTCCAAAATGAATTTGTTTGTTCCTCTTGCCAACCATTGTATATAAAACATCCTTCTTCAGAACCACAATTCGAAAGCGTCGATTCTTCTTCTGTCATGCCTCTTTATCATCCAGACTTTTTTCAATCCTATGTTACTATTGAAAAAACAAAACTATGTAAGGGCTGTGTTGTCGTACTCGAGTTGAAGACCTTCTCCAGTGACTTCGTTCTTGATTTGCCCATAACTATTCTACTATTGACTTCTGGTGTCGTCGCTGCATCTTGAGTGACCATCGATCTGAATAGGTTGAAGTCTTTTACAACTTAGAGTTCGTCTCCAGGCCAAAATAGGAAAAAAAGTTAAAGACCATATGAGAGATAGCCTAAAAACAACTTACATTCATGTGTACATTACTAAAACAATGGAAAAAAACTCCTATTTTCAGTGACTTCCACATGAACCCTATATAAAATGGCACAAAGATTACACTTATACTACACCAATAAGACTTCCTACTGCTCCCTAAATACAGGGCAAGACATAGTGTCATATAATAGTCCCAAGCAGAACAAATTACCACCTGCACACAGACTCCTAGTGTTTCTATACTAGGGTGAAGTGAATGTGGAAAGCAACGGACAGTATTGAGGGCTGGCAGGTATGAGGTACTGCTGCTCCTGCCTAATTGAGGTCAGAATCATAAATAGCAATGAGAGGGCCATGTAGAAAGTGGCATGTCATGAACTCATTTTCTGCTCCACCAGTTGAGAGTTCTACTTCCGTTCTCCCTCTGGTGGTGACAGGAGGTAGTGCTGTTGGTTTAAGTGGTAGTGATCTGCCACCTGATGAGGAAAATAACGATTGGATCTCTGGAGTATCAGACTGGATATAAGACAACCGACGCCCTATACGGGTGCTGGTGATTCAGTCTGCTTCTCAGGTCCTGGACTTCAGCTCTCTTCCAGTCTTCTCAAGTTAAGTTTGTTTTTTGCTAATGTTCACACTTGCGCTTGTTGGTAAATTCAGTTTTTTGTGTAATCAGCTTGCCCCTGCTGGGGCTATGCTGCATTTCCACTCCTATTAATCAGTATTTGCCAATCTGATTTTTGTTCCTTATTAGATTGGCCTCTTTTTTGCTCTGTCTCAGAATATTTCAGAGTGTTGATATAGGTTTAGAAGTCTAGTGACTTCAGGGTTAATTTTGCTATCAGAAGTGTTGGACAATATTTTTGTAGATTGTTTTTGGCAGATTGCAGACAGTGTCTTTCCTTTTCTGTCCTTTTTAGTTAGCCGGGCCCCATCATTTGCTCAGCCTATTTTCCTTCCTTTGTTTGTATTTTCATCTTGCTTCACTGTCAATACATGTGGGGGGCTGTCTTTCCTTTTGGGTCTGCTCTGGGGCAGTTAGCTTTCCTCTTTTCCTGCTTTAGGCTTGTGTAGTTCTCCGGTTGTGACAAGGCGTCTAGGACAAATTTAGGAATGCTCCATGACTGCTTCTAGTTGTGCGGTCAAGATCAGGGATGTGCAATCTGCATAGTTGCCAACTTCTCTGGTTTTCTGAGACTTAGCTTGTTGTCTTGTTTTTCCTCCTCGGTTTCCCTTTCATAACAGTGGCCCCTTCACGAAATTCTTCACACTTGTTACCAATTGGAAATGCAAACTTCATGCTTGTTTGCCCTCCTACTCTTCCATAATATAACTGAAGATAACTCAATTGGCTACCCTGGGGTCTAACTAGAACCTTGAGAGGGCCATGTAGAAAGTGGCCTCTTCACGAAATTCTACACACTTTTTAACAAATGGAAATACAAACTTCATGCTTGTTTGCCCTCCTACTCTTCCATAATATAACTGAAGATAACTCAATTGGCTACCCTAGGGTCTAGCTATAACCTTGTATGAATTGCCACCAATGGTCTTAAACCTGTTGCTTTGCAAAGTAGAATTGTAACTCTTTGTATTCTCTGAAAGCTGTAAACTGAGATGTATGGTTTCACAACAGCTGAGAAGCCATGGGTTGGAGACCAGTGATGGTAGGTACTCAGGGCATGCTAGAAATTGTAGCAATTCAGTTTATTTATTAATTAATTAAGTGTTTCTTATGTAGATCCATCATATTCTACAGCACTTTACAGACATTATCATCACCGTCCTCATTGAGGCTCACAATCTAAATTCCAGATCAGTTTATGTTTTGAAACCAAAGTACCCAGAGGAAACCCATGCAAACATGAAGAGAAAACAAACTCCTTGCAGATGTTGGTGAGATTTGAACCCAGGACCAAAGCCCTGCAAAACAACTATGCTAACCACTCAGCCACCATGTTTCCCATTCATTCTTCAATAAGTCAAGAGTTTAATGGGCTTGAAGATCACTGGAGATTGTAGGCTTTCAGAGTTGAACGTTGTAGATTTTCAACATACTGATGATGGTTGGCTGTCAAAGCATGCTTAGAGTTGTAGCTTCCCAAAAGCTGAGAGGCCATGGATTGGGGACCAATGATGGTAAGTACTCAAGGCATGCAGAAAGTTTTATCAATTCAACAGCTGAAAATTATTATGGGCTTGTAGATCACTGGTGACTGTATAATTCCAGGGCTGGAAGTTGTAGATCTTCCAAATTTGGAGAGGAACTGGTTAGAGACCTGTGATGATGGTTGGCTGACAGAGCATGCTTCGAATTGCAGCTTCTCAACAGTTGGAAGCAACAGGTTGAAAACCATTCATGATGGTTGGCTATCAAAGCATGCATTACTGTAAGCTTTTTAGGCATCCTGGAACAAGACACAAATTGTTTTGCTGGCTACTTCCATGCACAGCATATTCAGATTTTATTTATTCACATACAAGCTAAATGTAATATCTTACACCAAAAAGCCAACATTCCAAGCATGAGAAAGTTATTATCCTAACATTTTGAATGACACACAAAATCCCCTTTATGTGCAATTACTAAAGTGTTAATGCTGCTGCCAGAACACGTCAGTATAAATCACACTATCACTTATCCTGTAAACCCCAAATGAAATATTGTGGCAACAAGCAACACTCTTTGTTGTCCACCGATTTGCAAATCAATGTGGAAAGAGATTTCCAAATGTAAAAACCCCTTCCAGATACAAATGCTATTGATGAAGGAATTATGTTATCACCTTTGTAAAGGTATGTCAGCCAAATGATACCGCATCCATTTTACTACCCTTCCTAGAACATTTTGTCAAGTCTCCAGTCACTATGGCAACATCATTAGGACTTAGCTGCTTCTCTTCTTGTATTCTCGATAGAATGACTTCATTGTGATTTGCCGGAGAGGTCACATAATTCTTCCCAGCTGATTTTACTTTGCTTTTATAGTGATAATCTAAAACATGTATAAGTTGCATTAAAATGTAAAGCTTTGCCCAGTAAATAACACTGTAATAATAGGATACATCTCGTTGTTGAACTAGCAGCTGGAAAGCTGGAGGAATCACATTACAATAATGACAAGATTCCACCAGCCTGTGAAGCCAGTGAGCTGTATTAAAATGAAATGTTAAAGGCTAAAAACATTCATTATATGAAAATAAATCCCGGATTTCACTTTGGTTAAATATAAAACAAAACAAACAAACAAACAAACAAAAAAAGGCATAAATTTAATAGCACATATAATAGTGGCTATGTGAAATAGTAAGTGCACCAAATGAAAAGCATTTATTAAAAAAAACAAATAAATTTTACAATAATTTAACCAAAAAGTGTGTATTTCCACTTTGGAAAATGGAGGGGCGGTCTTGACCCTACAGCTAGGGTCATATGAGTGTAAATTATCTCTTCCAAGAAAATCAGGTCGATTTTTAAAATCACACGCTGATCAAACTGAGATCAGAGTTTGATCACAGTTTGATCCAATTGTCTTGGATGCGGAGAAGATGGAGAAAAAAATGTCTCAGTTGTTTCCATTCTGTCAGTCCATGGAAATTGGCCAAATTATATGCTACGCGTCTCATTTTTTTCCTAGTATTCAGAAGCAGTATTGCTATTCATATTTCATACTGACATACTTTAGCACGATAGAGTGCAACATTTTTTGTATATATTATGGCTAGTTCGTGGAAATTGGACTGTGCTCAGTTGTTATCTGAATACAGTCCGATGGTTTCCATGGGCTCATTGACTTGCATGACCGAATGCGATTCGAATATCTGATCAAACTTGGGCACGCAAGTGATTTTTTCCCTAAGCCGACCCTATCTGAGGAAAAATCAGGCATTTGCATGGCCCCGTAGAATACCATGGGAACGAATGCTATCCGTCAAAACAATGAATAGCACTCGTCCATTTATTACAGTTGTCTGCACAAGCCGTAAGGCTGGATTCACACATTTTTTGTGACATGATCAAGACAAAAACGCACCATTTTGACATGATTTGTAACGTGTAAATATATCATAATGTCATCTTACTGTTTTATGAGTGCCTGCAAGTTGCTGACATTAACACTAAGAAATGGAATGTTGTTGTTATTTAATTTTGTCAAGTGCATGATTTTTAGAATTACAGTATGTATTGTTAGCATAACATATAACATATTGTTTTCCAAATATGGTGAAAAATTTAAAAAATAGATATTTGAGGTGTACTTATTATTTCACATTTTTAGCGTAATACCATGATTTATATATACAGTTGTGGCCAAAAGTATTGACACCCCAGCAATTCTGTCAGATAATACTCAGTTTCTTCCTGAAAATGATTGCAAACACAAATTCTTTGGTATTATTATCTTCATTTACTTTGTCTTAAATGAAAAAACACAAAAGAGAATGAAGCAAAAAAGCAAAACATGGATCATTTCAAACAAAACTCCAAAAATGGGCCAGACGAAAGTATTAGAACCCTCAGCCTAATACTTGGTTGCACAACCTTTAGTCAAAATAACTGCGACCAACCGCTTCTGGTAACCATCAATGAGTTTCTTACAATGCTCTGCTGGAATTTTAGACCATTCTTCTTTGGCAAACTGCTCCAGGTCCCTGATATTTGAAAGGTGCCTTCTCCAAACTGCCATTTTTAGATCTCTCCACAGGTGTTCTATGGGATTCAGGTCTAGACTCACTGCTGGCCACCTTAGAAGTCTCCAGAGCTTTCTCTCAAACCATTTTCTAGTGCCTTTTGAAGTGTGTTTTGGGTCATTGTTCTGCTGGAAGACCCATGACCTCTGAGGGAGACCCAGCTTTCTCACACTGGGCCCTACATTATGCTACAAAATTTGTTGGTAGTCTTCAGACTTCATAATGCCATGCACACAGTCAAGCAGTCCAGTGCCAGAGGCAGCAAAGCAACCCCAAAACATCAGGGAACCTCCGCCATGTTTGACTGTAGGGACTATGTTTTTTTCTTTGAATGCCTCTTTTTTTCTCCTGTAAACTCTATGTTGATGCCCTTGCCCAAAAAGCTCTACTTTTGTCTCATCTGACCAGAGAGCATTCTTCCAAAACGTTTTAGGCTTTTTCAGGTAAGTTTTGGCAAACTCCAGCCTGGCTTTTTTATGTCTCAGGGTAAGAAGTGGGGTCTTCCTGGGTCTCCTACCATACAGTCCCTTTTCATTCAGACGCCGACGGATAGTACGGGTTGACACTGTTGTACCCTCGGACTGCAGGGCAGCTTGAACTTGTTTGGATGTTAGTCGAGGTTCTTTATCCAACATCCGCACAATCTTGTGTTGAAATCTCTTGTCAATTTTTCTTTTCCATCCACATCTAGGGAGGTTAGCCACAGTGCCATGGGCTTTAAACTTCTTGATGACACTGCGCACGGTAGACACAGGAACATTCAGGTCATTGGAGATGGACTTGTAGCCTTGAGGTTGCTCATGCTTCCTCACAATTTGGTTTCTCAAGTCCTCAGACAGTTCTTTGGTCTTCTTTCTTTTCTCCATGCTCAATGTGGTACACACAAGGACACAGGACAGAGGTTGAGTCAACTTTAATCCATGTCAACTGGCTGCAAGTGTGATTTAGTTATTGCCAACACCTGTTAGGTGCCACAGGTAAGTTACAGGTGCTGTTAATTACACAAATTAGAGAAGCATCACATGATTTTTCAAACAGTGCCAATACCTTTGTCCACACTCTTTTTATGTTTGGTGTGGAATTATATCCAATTTGGCTTTAGGACAATTCTTTTTGTGTTTTTTCATTTAAGACAAATTAAATGAAGATAATAATGCCAAATAATTTGTGGTTGCAATCATTTTCAGGAAGAAACTGAGTATTATCTGACAAAATTGCAGGGTGTCAATACTTTTGGCCACAACTGTAGGTATTGAATTTAATTGGATCTGGAGAAGAGTGGCACTTTTTCAGAAACCTATTCTGATCTTATTCAACCCCTTTATCATGAAAATTTATCAAAATAAAAATGCAAAAAAAAAACTTTTCTGCTTTTTGGCAAATAATAAAGGAAAGGCTCTTGTTTATGCCCTGCCTATACTTGTCTTAGGCTACTTTCACACTTGCGTTTTTTTGCGCTGTACACCGTGCGCAGTGCAAACGCACATAAAAAATGCATCATGCGTTTTTGTGCGTTTTTGCACGTGTTTTTTTAAAAAAACGCATGCGTTTTTTTGCGCTGACGTGCGCATTACCATGAGCACGTCAGCGCACCCATAGACTATAATGGGTGGTTGGGTGAAAAAAACGCGCTGCGTGCGCATGCGTTTTTTTGGGACAAGTCGGACTCACAAAAAATGCAACAGAGTGCATTTTGTGCGCCCGAGCACACACTACAAAAAAACGCATGCGCATACAAACGCGTACAAACACATGTGTATGCGCACCCATGTAAAGAATAGGAAAAAAAACCCATGCGTTTTTTTACGCAAAAAATGCAAGTGTGAAACCAGCCTTAGTTGTGCCAAATATCAACCATTCTCTATCTTGGCTATCCATTACCCTCAAGTGTAATATCGCTAAAGTTATCTGGTTGACAGCCCAGCAGGCATCATTTCTCATTGTGCTTCCTGTTCTCCAGAGACAGAAATTGAACTTGATGAAGTTGCAAACCTTGTGCTGAAAAACATTTTTTATTTTTAATAAAGTTGTTATATTTATATGGAAGCCTTTCTGTGATAGCAAAATTACAAAGTCTGGATATCTGACTGTCTCTGGCCTAGGGGGCTTATGTGACACTGTTTGCAAATTTATAGAGTATTATCTACAGTACACCCGCTGGTTGAGACCTTGCCCTCATATGTCAGAGACACTATAGAAATTGAGGAAGGAGCATAGCGCTCCGAAACGAGCATCGGGGTGGACTGGGTCTCTCTGCTCCCACAGCTCCCAGGTAATATGCCATGCTAAAGAGTCTTCAGTTGCCGCTTTTGATATGATCACTTGCTCTATGATTGTCCTCATGTTATATGTCACTGAAAAGTTCTTTACTGCCGATTCTGATATATTTGCCCTATGACTATATGGATGGGTATGCGCCTCAATTATGGTCTAGGATTTCTCTTTAGGGCTGCCTGTTGTGGGGCTGTGTGGGTGGCCATCCGGTCTTTGTATGCACGTTTTCTATGCCCCTGCATTCCATGCACCTTACTGTCCATGTTTTTATAAAGTATTATCTAATAAAATTCTTTTTTATGGGACTTTTTGACAGCTAGTTCTTTGGTTTGCTCTTTGTGAGTGTGGATGTGAAATGTCTTTATACCTACACTAAATACATTGATGGTATGGAAGCTCTTCCTCTAGATGAACAATTTAGTTAAATTGCTGTGATCCTTTATCTTGAAGCTCTTGTAGTTTATTTTGATTCCTAATTTATTTTGTTTTTAAAAACAGATTTCTTCTTTAAAAATGCAACACTGCGATGAGCACGACATGTGCGCCTACTATGCTAACCTCTTTCTCATTTACTGAAAGACGGAGGTTTTCGGCGATGGCACTTACACCACTTCCCAGGCGCAGTGATGGTACAGATAAATTGTTCATTGTCTGACAAGGCACTGAAAATGAACTCCAAAGTTTCTCTTCTTAATTAAACAACAATGACAGTAATATCAGATTAACTTTCAAATGCCATAGTTGACAAGATGATTTTCTAGATATTAAAATAGAAGTGTTGACTGATGATACATTACAGATTGATGTTTTCCACAAGGAAACATCAGTCAACTCTCTTCTACATGGTTCACCTGCCTATCCAGCTTCAACAATAAGAAGCTGGATTCAAAAAGATATAAATAAACTGGAGAAGTGGGCAGCAACTAACAGAATGGTTTTTAACAGGGAGAAATGCAAAGTACTACATCTGGGCAATAAAAATGAAAAAAGCATATACAGAATGGGAGGAATAGGGCTAAGTGACAGCACATGTGAAAAAGACTTGGGTATACTAATAGATCACAGACTGAATATGAGTCAACAGTGTGATGCAGCAGCAAAAAAGGCAAATGCAATTCTAGGATGTATTAACAGAAGCATACAGTCTAGATCACGTGAAGTCATTATTTCCCTCTACTCATCTTTGGTCAGACCTCATCTGGAATATTGTGTCCAGTTTTGGGCACCACATTTTAAAAAAGACATCAACAAACTGGAGCAAGTTCAAAAAGAGCGACCAGAATGGTGACCGGTCTGCAAACCCTGTCTTATGAGAAAAGGTTGCAGGATTTGGGAATGTTTAGTTTGCAAAAGAGAAGACTGAGAGGAGACTTAATAGCTGTCTATAAATATCTAAAGGGCTGTCACACTGTAGAAGAATCAACTTTATTCTCATTTGCACAAGGAAAGACTAGAAGCAATGGGATGAAACTGAATGGGAGGAGACACAGATTAGATATTAGAAAAAACTTTTTGACAGTTAGAGTGATCAATGAGTGGAACAGGCTGCCACGAGAAGTGGTGAGTTCTCCTTCAATGGAAGTCTTCAAACAGTGGCTGGACAGACATCTGACTGGGATGATTTAGCGAATCCTGCTTTGAGCAGGGGGTTGCTCCTTCAATGGAAGTCTTAAAACAGAGGCTGGACAGACATCTGACTGGGATGATTTAGCGAATCCTGCTTTGAGCAGGGGGTTGGACCAGATGACCCAGGAGGTCCCTTCCAACTCTATGATTCTATGATTCTATGATTCTAAGAGCTGTCCCAGCAGGCCAATTTTTAAGAATGAGATGGATTTGCTCAACAGAAGGTAAATTTGATAAACATGATCTCAGGAATAGGTTATTTTTCAATGGGATATAACAATAGAAATATTAATACAGGTTTCTATACGGCAAAGTCTACATCTCATAATGCCCTACTGACCAAAACTTGTAAAAAATCCTGAGTTCTGAGTTAAATCCTCTTAATAGATATATTTCCACTTTTTTTTAGCAACTGGTGGCAAGCTATATGTAAGATTTTAAATAACCATTGGCCTGTAGTTAAACCAGAACCTACCCTGGGCAGAATACTCCCCAACAGTCCATTACCCACTGCAAGGAGAAGCAAAATCTTAAAAGATATTTTGGTCAGGATCCAGTACGTTGCTAAGCCACCACAGGTCTTTTGTTCCAACAGACAGAAAAGGGGCTATTTTCCATGTGGCTACTGTATGGCCTGTAAGAATATACTTCACAAAACATCATCTGATGGTTTGAAGGAATATAGAATTTCCAGTTACATTTCCTGCAGTACTACATGTTAGGATTGGTGGAATGGAATGCACCAAATAAGAAATTATAATAAGGTATGTGGACCAATCTGAAGCTAAAACATCACCAGACCACCTGACGTCCAAGCACCAATGGAAAAGTACCATATCATGGACATGCTCAATAGGGTGAAATGTGGACTTAGACTCCAGAGCACAGCGCTACACGTAAACTAGTAGTCACCATAGGCTTAGCTGGAGGACCAGCAGTAACTGCACATGCAGCATGAGCCTGGGCAAGGCACTGGGACAGAAGTCTGTGCTGAGCAGTCATCCCAGCAATCAAGCCTGAATGGGCAATCACAGCACCATACAAGGCTTGAGATCCATCCCGTACAGTGGGAGAATCCCGGCACCCAACATTACATTTGTGGTTTA
This sequence comes from Dendrobates tinctorius, assembly GCF_039654945.1. NCBI lineage: Eukaryota > Metazoa > Chordata > Amphibia > Anura > Dendrobatidae > Dendrobates > Dendrobates tinctorius. The sequence goes on along the minus strand of NW_027361993.1, from coordinate 16,632,550 downwards.
CTATGCTACCTACACCTGTAGATTATTTTATGTTGGCTTGACATCATGGGAACTTCACACATGAACTAGAGATGCCAGACAGGAGGACCAGGAAATGGTGCTGTCTTTGCCACCGAGAGAAATCAAGATGCCAAAATTTCAGGTTGCTTGTAGGTAAAAAATGTTTTATTCAAACTGATAAAAACTATGTACACAACTTGTACATTCATGGCTCATATTGCGAGAGATAAAATTATACATCTAGTTTTGGATACTTTGAGGCACTATTGCACTTTTAGAGACATGCTTTGTCTCATGGATTTTTTTTAGCAGTTCCTATTATTTTTGCTACAAATATACAATTATTACCCAATATGTACGTAACTGTCCATTTTTTAGCTTTTACCATTGATTGCTATTTTTACTTTTGTGTATCTTTTATTTATTTTGTATATTGAATAGAAATTGTCAGTTTTAGATACTAATTTGTTTACTTCATTTAGAGTTTAGATATTCCATTTTTTGCATAAGTATTATGTGTTATTTGGGTAATTTACACACTTAATTGTTTGTAATATGAATCCTTTTACAAGACATTATGTCTTTGTTTCGAATATTTTTTTCGTTTGAAGATAAAAAGCCTTTAGAATGTTCCAGACACAGAGAGGGCAGAATTCTATAACACTGCAATTGCACTGCTCTAGGTCCAATGTATGGAGAGTAGTAAAAGAACAGCAAAATATAATTGCTGCCCTTTAGTTATTAAAATCCTACTGCATAGTTCTCTGTGTATTCATTAGAGCTTGAGCTGCACATTGCTCTGCCTGTGTTCTGCTTGTAAAAACATACTAGGGGAAACCTATCACAAGCAGGAGACTGAAGCTTAGAAAGATAATATAGTTTTAAATATCGTTTTCTGTTGCTTTTTTGAAAATAATTGTTAAAAATAAAAAAGCAATTGATATACAGTGCATGCAAGTGACAAAAAGAATGTTGTCAAGTTACTTATCAAATTTTTAATTAAAGTTATCCTTTATATCCTATTACAAAATGACAATTTATTACAGAGAACAGTAAAAGATAAATGAGAAATATACAGCTTTCATTGTAAAGTTGCAAAATTGTTGTTGTAGTGTAAAGTTTTTACTAATCGGATAAAAAATCCCACCAGTTAACAGTCACCACTCTGAATATACATAGCAGCCGCTGTAACCGAGACCTGGCCCTGACTGACACTGGCTCTACATTGCGGCCACCTGTCAGTCACGGCCAGAGGCGTGGTCTGGTCACAATATACTCAGAACATGACTGAACCGGCGCCGCCCACATCTCCGTGACTGAATACCGAATGCTGGTGTGAAGAATAAAGATTATTACAATGCTAACCTGCAGATGACCCCCATAATATGCAGGTTAACAGCATCATTTCCGATGACAGGTTCTCTTTAAATATGTAACCCCTTGTTGTGTCCTGACTAGAAATGAGCGAACTCGTGGATGTTCGTGTTTGTCAGATTCGAATGAACTTTAGTCCAAAGTTTGGTTCAGGGACCAGAAATATACCCGAACTTGAATCTGAACCCCATAGAAGTCAATGGGAACCCAAACTTTAGTGCTATAAAATGGTCACAGTAAGGGCTATGGGGCTGAAAAAGTCTCTCTTTCACATTCGAACACTAAAACAGACTTCCGGGAGAAGTCCGTATTCAGAGTTCAGCACCGGACACTTTACAGTTTGGGTTTGCTCATCTCTAATACTAACATTACTGTATATCTGAGTAAGGGTGAATGTCTATGTAGCAGGCTCAGAAGCTGTACCTGCTCCATAAAGAGAAAATGCTAATTGAAATATATAAACGGCATACGTAAAGTACCTATAATCAATGATGGTTTGGGAAGCCATGTCATCTGCTGGTGTAGGTCCACTTTTTTTTTTTCAAGAACAAAATCAGCGCAGTCGTCTACCAGGAAATTTTAGAGCACTTCATGCTTCCCTCTGCTGACAAGCTTATTGGAGATGAAAATTTCATTCTTCAGCAGGACTTGGCACCTGTCCACACTGCCAAAAGTACCAATACCTGGTGTAAAAGCAACAGTATTACTGTACTTAATTGACCTGCAACCTCGTCTGACCATAACCCCATAGAGAATCTATGCGATATTGCTTCAGATCCATCACCGTGTCCTCCTCTGACAGCGGACAGCGAGATCGCCTTGGAATCGGGGATGTCGGCCATGTGAGCGGATCATGATATGTCCTGCACCAGGAGGCTCAGGTAGGCACTACAATGGTAGCTGGGCGGCTATAGTATCTTTATAGAATTTTTCTTTCTCTGTTTCTTTCTCTCTCTGTTCTTTCTCTCTAATCTTTTTTTCTCTCTCTCTGTTCTTTCGCTCTCTGTTCTCTTTCTTTCTTTCTGTCTCTGTTCTTTCTCTCTGTCTGTTCTCTCTTTCCTCTCTTTCTTTCTCTCTCTGTTCTTTCTTTCCCCTCTTCCTCTCTGTTCTTTCCCCTCTTTCTTTTTCTCTCTACCTCTCTGTTCTCTCTTTCCCCTCCTTCTTTTTCTCTCTCTCCCTGTTCTTTTTTTCTGTCAACTCTTTTTCGCTCTCCGTTCTTTCTTTCCCCTTTTTTCTCTCCCTCTCTGTTCTTTATTCCCCTCTTTCTTTACCTTTCTTTCTTTCTTTCTTTCTCTCTCTGTTCTTTTTTTCTGTCCACTCTTTCTTTCTCTTTGTTCTTTTTCTTTCTTTCTTCTTTCTCTCTGTTCTTTCTTTCCCCTCTTTCTTTCTCTATCTGTTCTTTCTTTCTTTACCCTCTTTCTTTCTCTTTCTCTCTGTTCTTTTCTTTCTGTCTCTGTTCTTCCTTTCTTTCTCTCTGTTCTTTTCTTTCTTTCTTTCTTTCTTTCTTTCTTTCTCTTTCTTTCTTTTTTTCTTTCTTTCTCTGTTCGTTCTTTCTATGTTCTTTCTTTCTTTCTCTCTCTGTATCTTTCTCTGTTCTTCCTTCCATTCTCTCTTTCTTTCTCTGTTCTTTATTTCCCCTCTCTTCTTTCTTTCATGCGTACACTACTAATCAGTAGCCTCCATCACATGAACGTGTTTTGCCACAGAGCGAGTGTCCGTGTGGATCACATGCGTGTCCGTGTGATCCACACAGAGAGAAGTCCGTTTTTGGCCGTCACCACGGATGTCACACGGCATGAGTCGTGGTATGTGTTAAGGGGGGGGCCAACTGAGACTTTTTCACCCGGGGCCCTCAAAAACCTGGAGCCGGCCCTGATTTTGATGATATTCTAATTTTGTGAGATGCACCTGTATTTACAGTAGAGTGTTAATATAGAATATATATTAAAGTGTTAATATATATTCTACATATATTAACACTTTAAATAAACTTCAAGGAATGATCAAATAAAATAATGATCTCCTTTTATACATTTATAACCCAATTTATCATTGTTGTTTCTCGAGTATTCAAGAATAATTTGTTCTTTTTAGTTGCTTTTGTATTTATGTCTAATTCTCTAAATGTTTTGTGCCACTATTTAATTTGTTTTTGTTTTTTAATTTTTCCTTGACAACTTTGTTTTCCCTGATGTTTAAGGCCTCATTCAGATGTTAGCTTTAATCATAAGAGTGTTATGCTTCTTTTGCACAGTTTGCACCTATGAAAGTCTGAGGGGCTGTTCAGATGTCCGTTTTTTTTCCCTCGGACTAAGTTGCTGAAAAAAAAACAGAAGAGCCATGTCCAATTTTGATCTGATAGTTGTCATCTATGTGTTCACGAAAAATCAGACCCCACTCGGACCGCTGTCTGATTTTCATGTTCTGTCACAAAGTAGAAGGTGGAGAACTTTTATTTTCTCCACGTATGAAAAAAACTGATCAAACTCTAATCAAAGTCTTATCAATATAATCATCTGGGTTTTTTTCGTACATGAGTAAAATAAATATCTGAATGAGGCCTTAGACAGATATATGAAATGTGGCTTTTGCCATGTGTCACCTTGTTTTGCCATATCTCCCCTGGCGTAAGGTTTCTGCAGGAGTTTTTAATTTAATTTGTGACGCTTGGCCCTGGAAAGTTGCAATAAACAAAGACAAAATTAAAGAGTATTTTTTATTTTGCTCCAAAATTCCAGAACCGTGTGCACCAATTTGTTTTCTTCCAAGTATTTGATATATGGATGCAGTTTATGTTCCTTGCTAACTATCCCCATTTTGCACTTTATCCAGGAGATATCTACCACTGTAGGGCACAACTCTTAGCTACCACTTAGCACTTTATTGGAATGGAGGCAATTTTTCTATGAAGAATTATATGCCTCTTTCTTCTTTTCCCCTATACGAGTAACATGTCCCTGATGACATCTCAATATTGAGAAAAAGACACATAAGGAGTGATTTTTTTCTGGGGTTACTATTAGAGCCGACTTGGTTACTGCCCTTGTGAGGGCGGGAGCAAACACAAGGGGCACAACAGGGCAGACAAAAAGGAAAATTGGACCCGTCTTCCCATGGAATGCTATAGAACAAAATGTTCCTTGACTCAAATGGGTGATATCTAAACATTTTTTATATGCACTGGCACCTCTTCAATTACTACATCTTCACCATATTTAAGGCATATAGTGCTTTGGTCAGTATGTAGGTAACACTGGTTAACCTACCTTTTCTGGTTGTCAATTGTTCCATTAGATTTTATTGAATAATTAGTAAAAGTTGCGTTTTAATAACTTGTTTTTCCATGCTATTTATACCATGCTAACTATCCACTTTTATTCATTTTTTCTGGCTTCTTTATGATTTTCCATTAATATACTATTTATGTATTGGTTTTATATTTCCATTATGATTTATTTACTTATTGTTATCAGCATTTAGTATATTTTTGCTCCATCTTTTTTTCTATTTCTATCCTTGGCATCCTTGTTATATTTTTTACCCATATGGGGGGAACCTTCTGGTTTATATTTGTCCAGACCAAAGGACTGAGTTGTTTACTGTATGGTTGTTTTTTACCATATGGCTGTTTTTAATTGTTTTTAGATGTTTGATTTGGTTGGTCTCAATAAACATACAGTCATGGCTGAAATTGTTGGCACCCTTGAAATTGTTTCAGAAAATGAAGTATTTCTCCTAGAAACTTTACAATTACACATGTTTTGTTACATACATGTTTATTTCCTTTCCGTGTTTGGAACAGCACAAACAGAGAAAAAAAGGCAAATTACTCATCATTTTACACAAAAGCTCCAAAATTGGTCAGAGAAAATTGTGGGCACCTTTCCAAAATTGTGGGTAAACAATTTTGTTTCAAGCATGTGATGCTCATTCAAACTCACCTGTGGCAAGTAACAGGTATGGGTAATATGAATATCACACCTGAAACCAGATAAAAAGGGGAGACGTTGACTCAATCTTTGCATTGTGTGTCTGTGTGTGCCACATTAAGCATGAAGAGCAGAAGATGGAGAAGTGAATTATCTGACGACTTGAGAACCAAAATTGTTGAAAAATAACAACAATCTCAAGGATACAAATCCATCTCCAGAGATCCTGATGTTCCTTTGTCCACGGTGCACAAAGTGATCAATAAGTTTAGAATCCATGGCACTGTAGCTAATCTTTCTGGACATGAACAGCAGTTACAAATTAATGAATGGTTGCAACTCAGGATAGTCTGGATTGTGGATAGGCAGCCCCAATTAACTTCTAAAGAAATTCAAGTTGTCCTGCAGGCTCAGGATGCCTGAGTGCCAGCATGAACTATCCATCGACATTTCAATGAAATGAAACACTATGGCAGGAGAACCAGTAAGAACCCACTGTTGACACACAGACAGAAAAGCTACACTACAGCTTGCCAAAATGTACATAAACCAAAAGTCTTCTGCGAAAGCGTCTCGCACCGCCGGGACCACTCCTCCTCCCAGCCAGTGGCCCACAATATTGACCCACTCCTGCTGCCACCAGCTTCTTGTGAGTCCGCTCCACCGCCGCCGCCCCCCCAGGTATGCTACCCTAAATTTGGACTATAAGATGGACCCCTGTTTTACTGTTTCAGTAAAAAAAAATCCTTTTTTCCTCCCCAAAATTTGAGGTAAATCTTATCGTTCGGTGCATCTTTGTGTCTGCAAAATAACATGCTTGTTTTTTAAAAATACGAAAGTAAACTCCCCAAACTCCATCCATTTAACGTTGACTATCTACCCCACAAAATGTGTGTGTTGCAAGTGATTTTTTGCATATTTCTTTTTCTAATCAAATTTTGCATCTTCTGCCACACTAATATTGAGTCCTGTTGCAGTTCCTGGCTTTTTTGTCATGTATTGTACATACTTCATACTTAGTTTTTCGTATTTTGTGATTTTTAAGAAAAAGATTGAATTTAGTTAAAAAATAAAAATAAAAATGTAGACATTTAACTGTGCATGCCTGTTTATGCACACCTGTTTTACAAACCACAATTCACAACCATACTCGCAACACCTATACTGCCGCCTGCAGCCACATTTTGTGTCTTCCTAGCTAGCCTTTCTTATTACATCCTTGTTGGCAAGGATTGAATAATTTGTGTTGAAAAGATTGCCAAAAGTTAATTATAGTGGCAATGGCAATGGCTAGCCAAGGCATGGAATGTAGACTTCACAAATTATCATTATAGATAGGGCATATAAAGGCCTAAATCTAATTGTGATATGCTACTGCAGCACCGAAAAACGTAAAAATGGGAGTGGTAGTCTCAGTCTGTGGATAATATAAAAAGATCCATGTGATAGGGAGATGTTTTTCTGCAGAGTCAGTGTGACTGTGAATTGATTGATATGTGATATATTGCAGTAAAGCACATTACTAACACTATTTTTTTTATTCTTGTCACATTGCAAACATGGGGGTAGTTTAATACCCCTCTGTCCTAATTTTATGCTTGCGTTAAAGTTCTAAAAAGGAGTTAAATGCGTTACTAGGAGACCTTAGAGTGTTACACATGTCTTTTCTGGACAATTTGAGACTTTGTAGTATTGAGATTCATCATAGTTGTTGAATTCAAATTTTTGCTCATCTCTAACTGCCACCACCGCTGATAGCAGTGGTACTACCACTATTTTCAAGCATGTATATTTCTAACAGAAATATTGCACTATTAAATTCAAAATGTGGGCCATACATGGAGACTGGATTACTTGCCACGTAAGGCAGCCAGAATATTCTGGGCATTGTCGCTCATGACAATTCAGAGTCTAATTCACAGGGAGCCAATTGGCTAGTTGCCACTTGATGCATTGACCTGGTACTACTTAAGGGTGCAGCTTGGCTGACAGGAAGGTGATCATGGAAAGAAGTGAGAGGAGTACAACTTTGAGGCTTCCTCTGATTGCTGGCTGACTTGACTTTGCTAAATGAGCAGACTGAGTCTAAGAACACGTGTGTGTTCGAAACGCGTTCAGTTTCAGCCAGGCACTTTTTTAATGTATGATTTTGTCATACTTTTATCTTTGGAATTAAATAAAATAAATTGATCTTATTCCTTGGAGCTGGATTCTCCTTTTTTCCTCAAGTACATTTCCTGGTGTCTGGCGGAGACACGAATCCCTGCTCGGGTCCATGGAATCAAAGGCTTTTTCCGTGGAAGGGGTGAGCTGAAACACTTTTGTTTATTAAGCCAGACACTATGCATTATCTGTGTATTACCAGCACCCTGTACAAGCCGCTTTTATGCAATTTAATACTAAGTAATCACCCCCTTCATGAATTGGTAGGGTGTGAGTGGTTGTCTCATCAGTATTTTGCACCTGTGTTTCTGCCATTTCTACTTTATGGGTTTGCTGCATCCTGAGAGTGCATTAGTAGAGTTGAGCGACTTTTGTTTTTTTATGGTCGAGTTTCATTTCGTGAAACCCGACTTTTCCAAAAGTCGGGTCGAGCAAGATCGGCCGATTATAGGGAAAAGTCGGGGTCGTCCCGAAACACAAAACCCAATGTAAATGAATGGGGAATAAAAGTCGGCAGTGAGAGGAGGACAGGAAACACACCTACAGTGCTCATTTGAATGCCAAAAGCATCAATTCTTCTTACTTAAGCTGGTCAACCTTAATTAACTTCATAATACAAGTTACGCACTGAAAAATGGGGGTTATTTGGCTAAAGTTGTGGGGGGGTAGGGCTGGCTCCAGGTTTTCATGTGCCCTGGGCGAAAGAGCGCCCCTTTAACACATAATACCACAACTCATCATGCTCCGATACGGCAGAGAAATAGCGGTATAGTACAATGAAAAATACTTCACTTTTTACATCTCATGACGAGGCCCATCTATTTCTCCATACAGAATCATTGGTCCCATATAATGTTTGAAACAGTATATGATGAGCTCCACATAATGCTACTGTATATGTTGGTCCCCATGGATGAAGCTCCACTGTCTTATGGGCCCAAATAATGCTCCAAACATAATGGGCCCCATTTCTAATGCTCTAGTGTATAATGGGCCCAGTAAATGCTGCTCCAGTGTCTGATGTCCACCTTTGGAATGTTCCAGTGTATGGTGGGCCCCATCTATCATTCTCCAGAGTATAGTGCTCCCCAAAAATTGCTGTCCCAACATTGAAAACAATCAAATAAGTCTCCTCGCTAGGGAATCCCTGTACTAGTCTGGACTCCTCGTCGTCCCCATCTTCCATCTCACTGCACAGTATTTCAACCTTGCACGTGCTGTGATCCTGAGCAAGCAGGGGGGGCCCACTCGTTGGCGACGGCACTAGCACAGGGCCCCTGATAGTATGGTGGTGTGTCTGATGGCGGGTGGGCCGAACCTGCACTTTCATCTGCAGCTTCCTCTTTGTCACCGTGTAAGATGGAACTGTATATGGGAAGGGTAACCTGAGTTTCATCAGGGTCAGATTCAGGTCGTGTAGCGTGCGAGGGGAAGGTAGTGGTCTGGGTCAATGTACCAGCAGATTCATCGAGCAGTGGCTGGGCATCAGTGCACTTGTGTCGCCCCCAGGAGTACGGTCGCCACAGTGGCATTACCTTCCTCCTAGGGAGTGTGATGTCATGCTTGGGAGCAACGAAGGATCTCTCTAGCAGGTTAACTGATTGGGCGGCGTTATTCCCACGAGTCATGACCCTCCAAACAGCGTTCATGAAGGCAAAGTGTTTGTTTTACGTGGGCAGTATGGTTGCAAAGCTGAACCTTAAAGGAATGTCCAGAAGGGCACCACCAGGAGTGGAGCCTACGGCGTAATTTGACTCAACACGGGCAACCTCAACCATGCCAGCTACAGAACAGATGCACACATTGCAAGCTTAATTCCGTTAACGAACGAGACTCTGTCATGCCCCGCGGTCCGAGTCTGGCTTACTAGAGGGACACGTGAGGCTCTGGCACATGAGATTGGCCAATAACTGGTGTGTCATGCCCTTACATGTCCGTGGCTGCATGTGCGCTACACTGAAAAGGCCAGCGTTTGTCGCTTACAGGTGCAGATAACCCGCTGAACAACGTTAGTGATGGGGATCACTGATTACAATTATTACTCGCGAACGATGATTTCCCAGTAAGTGCAGGTCAACCGCAGTTCCGGAATTAGGCCTAACCGTCATTCCTGAAAAAAATGAGAAACTTACATGTGCAAACCACAGGTGCTGTAGCTTGCTTAACAGCTCGCCAGCCGTTCTCACGCCCAGTATGGGTTACACGTGATTGCACAAAGGTGAGAAAGGGTACCGTATCCCCGGATAACATGTATGGATAGCGTACACATTCAAAATATATGTCTATACATCAGGAGGCAGGCTCAGACGGTGTTAGGCCCAGTATGGCTTGCACGTGATTGCACAAAGGTGAGGAAGGGTACCGTATCCCCGGATAACATGTATGGATAGCGTACACATTCAAAATACATGTCTATACATCAGGAGGCAGGCTCAGACGGTGTTAGGCCCAGTATGGCTTGCAAGTGATTGCACAAAGGTGAGAAAGGGTACCGTATCCCCGGATAACATGTATGGATAGCGTACACATTCAAAAGATATGTCTATACATCAGGAGGCAGGCTCAGATGGTGTAAGGCCCAGTATGGCTTGCAAGTGATTGCACAAAGGTGAGAAAGGGTACCGTATCCCCGGATAACATGTATGGATAGCGTACACATTCAAAAGATATGTCTATACATCAGGAGGCAGGCTCAGACGGTGTTAGGCCCAGTATGGATTGCACGTGATTGCACAAAGGTGAGAAAGGGTACCGCATCCCCAGATAACATGTATGGATAGCGTACACATTCAAAATATATGTCTATACATCAGGAGGCAGGCTCAGACGGTGTTAGGCCCAGTATGGATTGCACGTGATTGCACAAAGGTGAGAAAGGGTACCGTATCCCCGGATAACATGTATGGATAGCGTACACATTCAAAATATATGTCAATACACCAGGAGGCAGGCTCAGACGGTGTCAGGCGCAGTATGGATTTGACGGCCCAGACTACACAGCGGAGGAGCAGGGAGAGGTAAAGATTGCAAATGCTGGGGCCCTGCCCAAGCAAGGGGGCCCACTCGTGGGTGTCGGTACTGGCACTGGGCCCCTCATAGTACGGCGGTGTGTCTGACGGCGGGTGTGCACCACCACCGTCAGAGACACTTGATTGCACTATGAGGGACCCTGTGCCAGTGCCTGCGCCCAAGAGTCGGCCTACCCACCTGTCCAGGGCAATGGCACTCGCACGGTGTCGTGCGCTAGGTGGTGACCCCGGCCATGGGGGGGGAGGCAGCACAGTTAGGGAGTTTTAGAAAGTGGCATATGCTGATGTTGGACATTCAGCTGATGCAAAAGGCGAAATAGGTCAAGTCCCAGGAAGAGGTGGACCAAAGCAAGCCATTTTTCTGTCACCCTATGTGACAAAATCCTTGGAAACCCATTCATGGTTCATTTTAATGAAGGTTAGATCATCCACATTTTGGGTTGACAGACGGGTCCTTTTTTCTGTCAGGATTGATCCAGCTGCACTGAAGACTCTTTCCGATAGCACACTTGCAGCTGGGCAAGCGAGCTCCTGTAAGGCATATTGTGCCAATTCAGGCCAGGTGTCCAGTTTAGCAGCCCAATAGTCAAAGGGGAATGACCTGTGTGGGAGAACATCGATATGGGAGGAAAAGTAGTTTGTAACCATAGTTGACAACTGCTGTCTCCTGTCACTTTCCATCGATGCTGTATTACCAGTTGTGTGAGCGGTACTTGAAAAATCAGTCCACAACACTGTCATGAAACCCCTGTCTCCAACACCACTTCTGCTGTGTGCACCATGAACACCTCTGCCAAGCTGCCCCCGGCCCGTACGGCTCGTGTGAGAACCATCACCGCTGCTGTGTGCTGGGAATGCCTCAAGCAACCGATTTACCAGAGTTGCTTGTTTATTAGCCAATATTAGGTCAAGGTTCTCCTGTGGCATGATGTTTTGTAATTTGCCTTTATAGCGTGGATCCAGGATGCTGGCCAACCAGTAGTCGTCATCGTTCATCATTTTGGCAATGCGGGGGTCCCTTTTTAGGATCCGCAAGGCATAATCTGACATGTGGGCCAAAGTTCCCGGTGTCAATGATGCACTGCGAGTGCTGGTTGGAGGAGCACTTTCTGGCAAATCCACATCCCTCCAGTCACGCACAAACCCTGTACCAGACCTTGCCACGCCAACATTTTCACTTGCCCCACGAGATGCATCCTCCTCCCCTAAGTAATCATCCCCATCATCATCCTTTTCCTCCTCTTCTTCCTCCAACTCGTCCAGGAGAGGTCCCTGAGCAGGCAATGGCTGAATGTCATCAAGGATTCCCTCCACCTCTTCCTCCTCGTCAACACTGGCTGCAGATGCCTGCTCCTTAAGGTACGTCAAAGTTTGCATGAGCAGACGCATAAGTGGGATGCTCATGCTTAGGATGGCGTCGTCTGCGCTTACCAGCCGTGTGCATTCCTCAAAACACTGAAGGACTTTACAGAGGTCTTTCAGTTTCGACCACTGCACACCTGTCAACTCCATGTCTGCTCTCAAAGTGCCTGGCCGTGTATCCTCCCACAAATGCATTATGGCCTGCCTCTGCTCGCACAGCCGCTCCACCATGTGCAGGGTGGAGTTCCACCTTGTTGCAATGTCGATAATGAGGCGGTGGTTGGGAAGGTGGAGCAATCTCTGCAGCTTCTGCATACGAACGTAGTGTACAGGCGACCGGCGGATGTGCGCGCACAGTCTTCGCACCTTCTGGAGCAGGGCTGTTAACTCCGGATAATTTTTGAGGAAGCACTGCACCACCAGGTTCAAGGTGTGAGCCAAGCAAGGTATGTGGCTGAGTTTTGAAAGGGCTATGGCTGCCACAAAATTACGGCCGTTATCACTAACTACCTTGCCTGCCTCAAGATGTACACTGCCAAGCCATGACTCAGTTTGTCGCTTCAAGTACTCGGCCAGCACCTCGGCGGTGTGTCTGTCGCCCAAACACATCATCTGCAACACAGCCTGCTGACGCTTTCCACTAGCTGCTCGATAGGGGGACACCTCGTGTGCAACAGTGGCAGCTGCAGATGGAGTGCTCGTACGACTGCGCTCTGTGGACGAGATTTCGCTTCTGGAGGAGGAGGAGGAGGGTGGAACGCCTACAGCCAACTTTTTCCTATACCGTGGGCTATGCAGCACTGTCCCACCACCGCTGTCCCCTGTGGACCCTGCATCCACCACATTAACCCAGTGCGCAGTGATGGACACGTAACGGCCCTGGCCATGCCGACTGGACCATGCATCAGTTGTGAGGTGCACCTTTCTACTCACTGACTGCTTGAGTGCATGGACAATGCGGCCTTTCACATGATGGTGGAGGGCTGGGATGGCTTTGCGAGAGAAGTGGCGACTGGGTAGGTCATAGCGTGGTACTGCATAGGCCATGAGTTTGCTGAAAGCTGCGCTTTCCACCAACCGATAGGGCATCATCTCAAACGAGATTAGTTTGGCAATGTGGGCGTTCAAACCCAGTGTACACGGATGAGAGACTGAGTACTTTCTTGACCTACTCATAGTGTCTGGGAGGGTGAGTTGGACTTGAGAGCTGCATATGGTAGAAGTAGCGGTGGACAGGGAGGACTGAGAGAGGGTTGATGATGGTGATGGAGTTGGTGTTCTTTCTGATGGCCTAGATTCAGTATTTCGTTGATATAACAGTGGGATTCCCTGACTGCTGTGGCCTTGCAACGACACCTCAACATTTGCTGCTGTGCTAACCGGTGGGCTTACAGTGGGGGAAACAATGTAGCATTGCTGACTACCTTCTTTGTGATCAGTTGCACATGTGGCACTTGAGGTTTGGTGTTGTGTCCACGCTTGCAAGTGCATGCTGGTTAAATGTCTAAGCATGCAACTGGTATTCAAATTTTTCAGATTTTTCCCTCGGCTAAAGGTCTTTGCACACTTCTTACAGATAACCTTGGCCTGATCATGAGGATTTTGTTCAAAAAAGTGCCACACTGCACTCTTCCTACTTTGGCAGACATTTTGCGGCCTAGCACGCTGTGATCTTTTGACCCTCTGGACAAGCTGTCCAGCAACTCTTTTGATTTTTGGAACCTGTCTTTGGAGTGCTCCGGGCCTGCCAGATAACAGCTGTTGCGATGTTGATGTCTGCTGTGGATGCTCCTCATCTGAGCTATTGGAAGCAGCACCCTCTTCCCCCAATGGATGCCAATCTGGGTCAACAACTGGGTCATCCATCACCTCCTCTTCAATGTCATGTGCACCTTCCTCTGTGTCACCGTGTATGGTGGTATAGTGTGCGGGAAGGGGCACCTGAGTCTCATCAGGGTCAGAATCTGGCTCTGTACACTGCGAGGACAATGTAGTGCTCTGAGTGAATTTACCAGCAGAATCATCTATCAGCGGCTGTGCATCAGTGCACTCCATGTCAGATTCATCTTGGCCTGGGTAATTCACCATTTCACTTGATAATCCAGGCATGGTATGTGAAAACAGCTCCATGGAGTAATCAGTAGTATGGCCTGCGTCATCCTTCAATCTTGGTTGTGGTGAAGGACACAAGGAAAGGTGTGGTTCATGAACATGAGCCTCCAATGACGACTCAGTGCTTTTACTTTTTACAACTTCAGAAGAGGAGGCGATAGAGCTGGAGGCTGAGTCAGCAATGTAAGACAAAACTTTTTCCTGATGCTCTGGCGTTAAAAGCGGTTTGCCAGCTCCTAGAAAACTAAGCCTTCGAAGCCTTATGGAGCCAGACGATGACGATGTAGTCAAAAAGTGACTACAGGATAAGGGAGATTTTGAATTTCTGCAGACACTTGTGGACACTGGACACTTGGATTGTGTGAGGCCCACTGAATATCACAGTGCTTTGTCACAGGCTCGATGGCACAGGTGTGAAAAAAGTGACTACAGGATAAGGGAGATTTTGAATTTCTGCAGACACTTGTGGACACTGGACACTTGGATTGTGTGAGGCCCACTGAATATCACAGCGCTATGTCACAGGCTCGATGGCACAGGTGTGAAAAAAGTGACTACAGGATAAGGGAGATTTTGAATTTCTGTGAGATTTTGAATTTCTGCAGACACTTGTGGACACTGGACACTTGGATTGTGTGAGGCCCACTGAATATCACAGTGCTATGTCACAGGCTCGATGGCACAGGTGTGAAAAAAGTGACTACAGAATAAGGGAGATTTTGAATTTCTGCAGACACTTGTGGACACTGGACACTTTTGGATTGTGTGAGGCCCAATGAATATCAGAGCGCTATGTCACAGGCTCGATGCAGCAGGTGTGAAAAAAGTGACTACAGGATAAGGGAGATTTTGAATTTCTGCAGACACTGGACACTTTTGGATTGTGTGAGGCCCAATGAATATCAGAGCGCTATGTCACAGGCTCGATGCAGCAGGTGTGAAAAAAGTGACTACAGGATAAGGGAGATTTTGAATTTCTGCAGACACTGGACACTTTTGGATTGTGTGAGGCCCAATGAATATCAGAGCGCTATGTCACAGGCTCGATGCAGCAGGTGTGAAAAAAGTGACTACAGGATAAGGGAGATTTTGAATTTCTGCAGACACTTGTGGACACTGGACACTTTTGGATTGTGTGAGGCCCACTGAATATCAGAGCGCTATGTCACAGGCTCGATGGCACAGGTGTGAAAAAAGTGAATTGTAGAATTGGGCAGAATAGGAATCTCCCTAGAGTGTAGGTCTGTAAGAACGGAACAAGTCCTCCACAGTGACACACAGATAGCTTCACTGTGGCTGTGATAACAGCCGTTACACGGTACTGTGTGAGGAGCGTACACCGCTGTATGGTGTGAATAAATGCACGCTCAGTACCTTAGCAGGACAAAAAAAAAATTGGGATTGCTTTTAAAAAAGCAGTTTGCAGAGCAGTGGGGAAACAGCAATGCAGCTGTCAGGAAGCCTTAGAAGGCAGCCTAACAACCAACACCGCTGATCCACCACAATATAGCCTCCCCTTGCACTGCACACACAGTGACTGGTGTGTTGCACAGGCAAAATCGCTAGCAGCAGAAGCAGTTTTTTTTTCTTCTTCCCTGCCTAACGCTCTCCCTACAGAATCAGCAACCTCTCCCTATGCTAAGATCGGCAGAAGTAAGATGGCGGTCGGCGTGCATGCCCTTTTATAACCCCTGTGACGCCCACCAAAGCAAGCCAATCACTTGCATGCCCTTCTGAAAGATGGTGGCGACCCCTGCCTATGTCATCACGTTGCCCACAGTGTCCGTGGATCCTGATTGGCTGAAAAAGAGCGCTAAACAAACTTTTGAAACGCGACTTTGGCGCGTAAGTCGCCGACCTCGTGGCCGACCTCATCCTAGGGTCGGGTTTCGTTTCATGAAACCCGACTTTGCCAAAAGTCGGCGACTTTTGAAATTGTTCGACCCGTTTCGCTCAACTCTATGCATTAGTTCTGAGACCTGGGCGGGAAAGCACTGCTGCCCCTTTTTTTGCTGCATTAATTGTTGAATTTTTAGAAGAATTTTAGTCCTCTTTTTGTGGCTTTGCTTTTAAGTTTAGCATTATGGGAAAGCCCACATGGCTTAAATTGTACCTGGCAAATATATTTATTTGTTACTGATCCTTATTAATAGAATTGCAGAGCATCTGAATTTGCATGGAACCACACATTTCAGGAAATACGACTTAAGCTCGATACTCTGTGGAATGATCCCCTCATCCCTACACTGAGTAGTTCTATTAGGAGTTTTGTCTGAATCCTGTTTTTCTGAGACTTAAACAGAAGCTTCAACATAGTTGATCAGAGTAAAGCACAGAATGAATGCAAACTGGCCTTTATTGCGACTTTTGGGAGGCAGAGCCAACAAATCAGCAGTAATTCAAGAATTGATTTTATTTACTCATTGTGCAGTATCAGTGATAGCACTTCTCTGTTCTTCAAGTCACTGCGATTACAGTGATAAAAATAATATAGCTAGTTCAGGGTTTTCTACCTTTACACATTAAAAAAGCTTTTTTAAGTAATTTTCCTTTTTTGCATCAGCATGTTTTGAGAACTTTAGTTTTTCTGCTGATTGGAGCCTTTTTTGCAGAATGACTATAAGTCTTTGATCGCACAATTTTAGGGTACATAGCATTTTTTGATCACTTTTCTATTCCACTTTTTGGAAACAGAATAAACAAATGAACAGCCATTCAACAACTGCTTTTTATTTTCTTACACCAGTCCACAATACAGTGACAACAGATGTATTTAGGTCTTTTTGTTCTCACCTTTATCATAGCAAGAACAATTTTGTGGAAAAATATATTGCTTCTACATAAATATAGCTTGCTAGAACTTATTTTATTTTTTCACAGACAGCTGATTAAGAACTTTTTGTGTTTCAAGATGACATTTTCAGTGATACAATTTTTAGTTGTTTATGACTTTTTAGCACCTTTTATTACATTTTTTGTGCAGCAGAATAATGAAAAAGAAGCATTTTTTCCTGTGATTATTTTTAACAGTGTACACTGTAGGAGTTAAATAGTGCAAAAGCTTTATAGATCGGATAATTCTGGATGTGATGGATGAATGTGTACTTTTTTGCTTAATTTTGTTGTTATGCAAAAAGTGTGTTCTTATTGGAAAAAAATTTTTTGCTATTTTTATTTTCTTTATTTTTTGAGGGAGGGGGTTATATATATTTCACAATTTTCTATATCACTTTTTTAATTAGTCTTTCTGTGCGACTTGAATATTTTTTTCCTGAATGATACTGTAATACCCTGAAAAACCTCTGGATTGCTGGGTATTAGACCTGTCAGTAATGCAGTATTGCACTGAAAGGGGCACCTGATAGACCCTATTTATGGCATGGCCTAACAAGCCACTTTACCAGGCAGACCCCAAGGTACTTATATAACCTCCAACTCCTGCAATGACAACCACCAGCTCCCAGCTATTACAATGCAGGGAATCAATGGGGTGGGAGAGCAAGTGTTCTTCCTGTCATAAAATAAGAACCCAAGCTGAGAAACTAAGACACATTTAAATAAAGTGAATGTTAAAGAATACCAAAAATAAAAGGAACTAGTAAGACCACCCAAGAACCTAACAGTGATAAAAGGAAAAGATGCTTCCAGGGAAAACAAACCAACTTACTGCAAGAATAACACTGGAGTTTACCCAGCAAGGTAAAACCCTAAGATAAAGAGATGAAACTCCTAAATATACATCCACCAGGAAATATAGCCAGCAAGGAAGTGCAGAGAAGGGATGCTCTATAAACCCCCACCTAAAACGTGAATGGGCAAACCAAAATGGGAAAATTGAAAACAACTGAAAATGAGCAAACCAAGAAAGGAGAATAAAGACAAAAAACAATCAGTATTTGGCTAGGTAAGGAAATAAGCAATAGCTCAAACCGAGCCATTACAGTAAGTTAGCAAATGTACTCTTTTTGCCAGCCTACGGTGTCACAAAATGCACCAAATCAATAATTCGAACTCATACTATGATAAGTCTGGTAAATATTTGGACACCCTGATATTTTTCCATGTTCTGGTATTCCTGCACAAATAAATGGAATTAAATTTACCCATTCTCAGTGCACTGATTTAACTTTCACTTGTGTCACTGATTTATAAATATAGCACATGGCTGCTGTGCTAGAATTCTGGCTTATTTTAGTCAGAAAATGTACCAAATTTTATTCCATTTCCTTTAAAGCCTTTTCTACCTGTATTAACATAGTTAGCAAGGCCGAAAAAAGACATTTGTTCATCCAGTTCAGCCTATATTCCGTCAGAATAATTCCCCAGACCAACGACCTTCTAAAGAACCTAATAACTGTAAGATACAATATTGTTATGCTCAAGGCCTCTCTTGAACCCCTCGACTGAGTTTGCCATCACCACCTCCTCAGGCAAGGAATTCCAGATCCTCACTGCCCTAACAGTAAAGAATCCTCTTCTATGTTGGTGGAAAAACCTTCTCTCCTCCAGACGCAGAGAATGCCCCCTTGTGACCGTCACCTTCCTTGGTATAAACAGATTCTTGGAGAGATATTTGCATTTTCCCCTTATATACTTATACATGGTTATTAGATCGCCCCCTCATTCATATTTTTTCTAGACTACATAATCCTAGTTTTGCTAATCTCTCTGGGTATTGTAGTTCCCCCATCCTCTTTATTAATTTTGTTGCCCTCCTTAGTACTTGATCTAGTTCCATTATATTCCTCCTGAGCACCGGTGCCCAAAACTGTACACAGTACTCCATGTGCGGTCTAACCAGGGATTTGTACAGAGGCAGTATAATGCTCTCATCATGTGTATCCAGACCTCTTTTAATGCACCCCATGATCCTGTTTGTCTTGGCAGCTCCTGCCTGGCACTGGCTGCTCCAGGTAAGTTTATCATTAACTAGGATCCCCAAGTCCTTTTTCATGTCAAATTTAACCAGTAGTTTCCCATTTAGTGTGTAATGGTGATATTGATTCCTTCTTCCCATGTGTATAACTTTACATTTATTATTGTTAAACCGTATCTGCCACCTTTCGGCCCAAGTTTCCAAATTATCCAGATCCATCTGTAGCAGAATACTATCTTCTCTTGTATTGACTGCTTTACATAGTTTTGTATCATCTGCAAATATCGATATTTTACTGTGTAAACTTTCTACCAGATCGTTAATAATTATGTTCAAGAGAATTAAGTCCCAACACCGACCCCTGCAGTACCCCACTGGTCACAGCGACCCAGTTAGAAAATATACCATTTAAAACCACCCTCTGCTTTCTATCACTAAGCCAGTTACTTACTCATTTACACACATTTTCCCCCAGACCCATCATTTACATTTTGTGTACCAACCTCTTCTGTGAGACAGTATCAAACCCTTTGGAAAAATTAAGACATACCACATCCAATGACTCACCTTGATCCAGCCTATAGCTTACCTCTTCATAAAAACTGAATAGATTGGTTTGACAGGAGCGATTCCTCATAAACCCATGCTGATATGGAGTTAAACAGTTATTCTCATTAAGATAATCCAAAATAACATCGCTCAGAAACCCTTCATATATTTCACCAAGAATAGAGGTTAGACTTACTGGCCTATAATTTCCAGGTTCACTTTTAGAGCCCTTTTTGAATATTGGTTCCACATTTGCTATGCGCCAGTCCTGTGGAACAGACCCCGTTGCTATAGAGTCTCTAAATATAAGAAATAATGGTTTGTCTATTACATTACTTAGTTCTCTTAGTACTTGTGGGTGTATGCCATCCGTATCCAAAGATTTATCTATTTTAATCTTATTTAGCCAGTTTCGCATCTCTTCTTGGGTTAGATTGGTGACCCTTAATATAGGGTTTTCTTTGTCTCTCGGCATTTCACCTAGCATTTTATTTTCAACCATGAATAACGCGGAGAAGAAGGTATTCACGTTGGAAAATATGTTATGTCCCAAATCTTACAGTAAAATCTTGAGTCTAAATAAAATATTTCTCTATAATCAAGGCTTTGTTCATCCCTCAGCAGATGGAAGTATTTTCCCTTTTTATTGTCAAACTCATTTTATTTTCACTAGATATTTGCTTAGATATCATCAAAAGTTCACAGTATGTAGGAATTTTATCATATGGGGGTGGAGAGGCAGATGGAGATACGACAGGCTTTTGTGTTTCCTCATTTTTAGATGATGTACATGAAACATCTTGTTCTTCCCTAAACTTTTCTACATACTTACCATTTGTATTTGTAATTGCTGATCTTTACCTGAACATGAAGCTTTGATTTAGATGTGCAAGGGGTTCATATAAACTGTAGAAAACCACCCTTTTCTCTGGTCAGTAAACTTTGAGAAATTCTATTTTCTCACTACAAGATATTCCTAATTCACATGTTTTAATAGGGTTGCCATAATGTTATGTTACTGCAATGCTTAATCACGAAAAAAAATAGTGAATTATGTCCAGCAGCGCAATATGCAATGCTTTGAATGGCATAAATTCTTAAAATATGGCACCAGTTGTTGTTACGATTTGTACCTGTCACTCCACTTACCTTTCTTATGCTAAAACCTATAAGCGCAACTCACTTTGCAGCGAGTGTCACCTTACCTCAACACAAGATGGAGTAAGAACCATACCTTAGGTGTCTCTACTTACCAAAAACCATTCATTATACACATTATATAGTTTTAAACAACACATAATTTTTCTTTTTCTTTTATTTATTTTACTCACTTATATATTGCCATTAATTTCACACAGCGCTTTACAAACATTATTGGCACTGTCCGGCTCACAATTTAGAATCTCTATCAGTATGTCTTTGAAATGTGGGAGGAAACTGCAGAATCCGGAGGAAACCCACGCAAACATGGGGAGAACATACAAACTCCTTGCAGATGTTGTCCTTGGTGGGATATGAACCCAGGACTATATCGCTGCAAGGCTGCAGAGATAACCTATGACACTGACAGACAAACAAAACATCTAAACTCTTTACACAGCTGTCAGTCAGCTGACATCTTCAATTGCAATACACAGGCTTTTATTGAGCGTCTTCTCACAGAACTGGTACCACAGGCCCTTTTATAGTATTTTACCGGTGGGGCACTTTACACAAACCTTTTACGTGTACTTTATGAGCCTTTTAAAACAGATAATTATTACCCAGCCAGCAGAGATTCAAACCTGAACTGGATCCCCTTCCTAATTTTTTCATAAGCCAAATTTAGTCCACAGCCAATAGGGTATCACAAATGCACAGGGTTATTAAAGGGATTCTACGATGGGGATGCACAGAGGTGTATCTAGGTTTTCTGGCACCTGGGGCAAGAATTCAGTTTGGCAACCCCCCCAGCACATATGCTGTTTGCACACTTAGTCGTGTACCGACAAGCTGCTCTCCCTAAGGCCGGTGTCACACTTGCGAGAAACTTGCACAAGTCTTGCGTCCCAATACCCAGCGCTGCTGCCGGCACTCAGAACCGGAGTGTGCAGCTGCATGTATTTCTATGCAGCTGAGCACTCCGGTCCCGAGTGCCGGCGGCAGTGCGGGGTATTGAGACACGAGACTCGAGCGAGTTTGTGCAAGTGTGACCCCAGCCTAATGCTGTCAATCTTCAGTGAATAACTGAGAGAAGCAAGAAGAGAAGCTCGTTGTCACAGGACCATAAGTATGAAAGTCGCAAATGCCTGAAATGTCCATGTGATGACTACTGGAACCTGCAGAGCTGAATCCTGAGATTGCAGGCTTCTGTATGCACTGCATACTTTTAGCATTCTCCATGGCCGAAGGACTGTCACGTCAGCACAAGTATGTGATTTGTATACAGGGTGGGCCATTTACATGGATAAACCTAAATAAAATGGGAATGGTTGGTGACAAAGATCGGCGCGCTGAATTTGCAGAATGGGCAAAACAAAAATTGGAACAGGACCATCAGTTTACACAGAACATTATGTTCAGTGATGAGGCAAACTTTTTTGGGTGGGCCATTTATATGGATACATCTAAATAAAATGGGAATGGTGACAGTTTTCTTGCGTAGGGTGTCTTGCATTGAAATCTGCTGCAATGACCCGGGTACTGCGTTCACCAGACATCAACACAATTTCAATCCACTCCTCACGTGTTAACCTGTGCGACATGTCAATGGCTGTAAACAAAGAGAAACTTGTAATTAAGTCATGAAAGAATAAACTTACGTTAAAACCAAGGACACCATTGTTTTTCTTGTGAAATTCTCAATAAGTTTGATGTGTGACCCTCTTCACATTGAAAAAAATAAAGTTAGATCCAAAATGGCTGACTTCAAAATGGCCACCATGGTCACTACCCATATTGAAAAGATTTCCTCCTCCCATATACTAATGTGCCACAAGTAGGAAGTTGATAACACCAACCATTCCCATTTTATTTAGGTGTATCCATATAAATGGCCCACCCTGTACTTCTGTCTACATTCTGACTAGACGTGCCCAGCCTCGCTCAGTTCATTTTCATTGAGTGAGGCCACACATGTCTAGTCAGCATGTGACTGCATGTATGTAAATCGCCGTCACGAGGGAATCCTGACAGCGTTCAGTGAGCACTGTGAGAATTTAGAAGTCTGCAGTCACAAAGAATGACTGCAGACTCATCACAGACCTAGATAACGACTTTAATGCTCCTAACATAAATAAAAACATAAATTAATACATGAGAATTAGTCAGTATCACAAATAACATTTACATCCAGGTACCATATAGATGTCATCTCTGGAGTCATTCTCCTTCTTTTCTACATCTTGTCCAGACCCCATGATGAGTTTTCTCATCCTCAGCTCGTCTCTGCAGACTTCCATCTTCTCCACTCTTTTGCAGAAAATCTCCCCATGACGCCCTGAGGCTGGAGTCACACACAACGTAGAAAAATACGGACCGTATTGTACGGCCGTACTACGCATAAATGGTCCCTAAATAGTGATCCGTATGTCATCTATTGTCAGGGTGTGGCCGCATATTTTTCTCATGTAAGCATCTGTATGAAATCCGTACATGATCAGTATACCATTTTTTTCTCGCAACCTTGCAAAATGGACATTTAACAGTTTTGAGGCCTGCACATAATGTAATTTAAATCATCATCAGCAACCCTATTAATTTCCTCTACACCAGGTGGCAGCCTCCAATCTGCCCATTTTGGTGCTGTGCTTGTGTTGGTGCCTTGGTGGTTGTTAGCAAACATGTCAAACACGCTTCAGTTCACCCCAACTGACTGTGTTCTGTTCAACTGAGTTTTGTCCCACCGCTTTGGCCAGCCAAATCCAGTGATTGTGGATCCGAGGAGGAGGAAACGAATTGGGTGAATCTGCATTTGAGACAACGCCTCAATAAAGCCCATTTTCACAGGCTTTATGCAGCTCTGAGGACACATCCTGACAAGTTTTTCCTCTATTGTCGGAAGACCGTTTCTACCTTTGATGTTTTGTTGGAGACAGTGCGCCCAGGGATCACCTTCCAGGACACCCGGATGCGCAAATGTATCTCTGCGGAGGAGCAGCTTCTCCTTACGTTACGGTATGTATTCCTCAGAATGTATGTAAACGATTCATTTCAAAAATCATTCTCTTACTCAGTCACACCTTTTTGGAGGACTGGCATTATGAATTGTTCCCAAATATATGCTCTAAGTTAGAAGACTTTGATGTGTTATTCCACATTACATAGCCATGGTACATGTGTATATGTAGTGTTCACCTATCTTCTTACTTACCAACTGTTCTGTTGTTATATATGTAATGTGTGCATCCTTTAGCATGTATTAATGTATATATTTTCTACATTTGTTTAATTGTAGGTTCCTCACAACTGGCCTTTCTTATGCCGCACTCCATCTGGAGTTTTTGATTGGGTGATCAACAATATCTGGCATCGCTCGGGCTACATGTTTGGAAATATGATCCAGGCTGAATCAACTGGTCATGCCAGAGCCCAAGATGGTTGACTGGTTGAGGATTACCAGTGGATTTGAGTCGCACTGCCAATTCCCCAATTGTGGATGGGAAGCACATCTGTGTGCGTAAGCCGCCTAACTCAGGGTCCCAATTCCAATATTTTTCTGTAGTTTTGTTGGCTCTGGTTGACACTAACTACAGGTTTATAAATGTAGATATTGGGGCCTATGGAAGAACTGGAGACTCTAGAGTCTTCATTTCTTCCATTATGGGTAGGAGGCTGCGCAATGACCAGTTGGACCTACCACCACCACATTAGCTGCCAGGCTCAAATCAAGAAGTGGTGGCTTATGTCCTAGTGGGGGATGAAGCATTCCAATTGACCAGGCATGTCATGAGGCCATACCCATGCAGAAACCTTGACCACCGGCGCAGGATTATTAATTTGCTCCTTTCACGTGCCCGAAGACTGGTGGAGTGCGCCTTCGGCATTCTTTGTGCCAAATGCCGTGTCCTCCGGTCTGCAATTCAGCTGAGTGAAGCCAACGACAATGAGGTCATCAAATCTTGTGTGGTCCTCCATAACTTAACTAGACTGCATGTTTGCTTCTCATCTGATGTGGCTGAAGGTGTGGTGGACAATGGGATAGGCCTAGGCCACATGTGCTCCCTTTACGGCGTCCTCTCTCAGGACTCAAAATACGTGATGTGTTCGCCCAGTCTTTTGTTTCACCTCATGGTGCTACTACCTGGCAAGATCAGGCGGTATCTATGTTGTGATGTTCTTATGTGTGTGTATCTAAATATTATTTTTTACTGTACTATGATTTGTGTGTTCTGTTTATATGGCCTTAAGTTGTCTTACTTATTCGAATGCCTAAAATAATGAAAGAAGAGGCCCAAAGTTGAATTTTCAACATTTTTATAAATGCAAAGAGTAACTTGGAATACTGTTCACCATATTTTTTGCATATGGCTGATATTGCACTGCCCATTGAGGCTTTTCTGTATAGCACATTATATTCTTTGGACACCAAAATAGATAACTAGAAAGAAACATTTGCTAACGCAAAAACATAAACAACTTTAGGGTTTTATAACTGCTGGTAGCTTGGCGGAGGTGATGGCGGGAGGCCTTCATCACTTTGTAGGGGGTTGGGATGCCCAGCTTGACCATCTCCCTGTTGGGGTGGATGTTCTTGGCCCTGTGCTAATATGTGGCCATAGTCATGTAGCTGTGCACCAAAGCGACCATAAGGATAATGGCGATTAACCTCCTGTGGCTGATTGTAGCTGTGTCCATCATACCCCCCCAATATGTCCATGTCATCCAAACCCAGGTTGAGGCCAGCCTCCAACACCGGGTCTGTACAAGTGGCCATATTGGGCAGGATGGTCATAGACTGCCATTTGGCCCTGTTGTGGCCAAGGTTGGTTTGGGGGGAATGGGTGAATGTGTAGGCACACATGCAGGCGGAACTTCAGATCCTAATTGAGCATGCACATCTAGTTGTCGGGCAAGGCGGAGATGGTTACGGGGTGAGATCTGACACCTCTCAAGATACTCAAACAACTCATATGGGTCATTGGGGTGTGTGCATGCATCAACTAGGATCTGAATGGATCCTCGCACATGTAGCCTCACTTCACGGGGTAGGGGACGGAGGTACCGGGCCAGGCTTCGGGAATATGCCTCTTCACCCTCACCTGGGCAGCCCAGGACAGGTAATTAAGGACACCTGCGGCTACATGCCTCCGGGTATCAGAGGCAGTGTGGTCTCTTGTCCATCTCCCATGGCGGCCTACGGCTGGGGGGACCCCTCAAGATGGCCAGTAGGGCTACTGCTGTTCCAGAGGTCTTCGACGTTGCTGGGTGCTGATGGTAGTGTGACGCCAGCCTTAAAGATAGAAGTGTCATTGTAATGCTCCTGAATAAAAAATTGCCCCTCACTATATTGTATGCACAAAATATGACCCCATGCTGTCCCTCTTATGGTACATGCTCTTCATACTGACCTCTCCTTTCCATACCGGCCCCCTCTTCACACTGTCCTCTCACACTGTGTCATAGGGCTCAGTCTTTATACTGTACTCTTTCATCACACTCCCCCTTTTTGGTATACTGTCCCCTCCTGGCTGTGCCCTTACACTGTCCCCCCATGCTACGTGCCCACTACTCAGTTTCTATTATGTGCCAACTCACTTTTCTCCCCCCATACTGTCTCCTCACACTATTATCCTCCCTCCTCATAGTGTCTCCTTTCACATACCCCCATTCACCATACTGTGTCCACATTTATTTACCCCCTCACTTTCTATACTGCCTGCTCATACATACCCCCAACTCCACATACTGTGTCTGCACTTATCCCATCACCATCACACTCACTCCCTGTACTCTATCCATACATTTTTCACATCACTACTAATACTGTGTCTGCATATATTCCCCCGATTGCTCCCCATACTGTCTGCACCCTTCCCCACTCACCATACTGTGTTTGCACCCATCCCCCATGATGTTTCTTCACACATGTCCCCAATTCCTCAGTACTGTTTCCTCATATATGTCCCCATTCTCCCATAATGTTACCTCATACATGCCCCCATTCCCTCTTACTGTTTCCTCATACATGCCCTCCATTCCTCTCTACTTTTTCCTCATACATGCCCGCTGTTTCCACATACATGTCCTGCATTTCCACCTTTGCTCCTCATTTTATGTCCTCAAATCTTCCCCCACACATTAAATCCTCCCTCCCCACTCCAAATCTCCCCCACACATTAAATCCACACATCCCCACTCAAAATCTTCCTACACACATTAAACACTCACGTCCCCACTCCAAATCTCCCCTGTCCCCACACACAATAAAGCCCTCCATCCCCACTCCAAATCTCCCCCACACACATGAAACACTCCCATCCCCAATCCAAACTCCCCCTGCTCCCACGCACAATAAGTCCTCCCATCCCTACTCCAATTCTACCCACACACATTAAACACTCCCATCTCCACTCCAAATTCCCCCTGTCCCCACATACAATAAATCCCCCCAACCACATTCCAATCATACCCACACACATTAAACACTCCCATTCCCACTCCTAATTCCCCCTGTCCCCATACACAATAAATCCCCCATCCCCACTCCAATTCTACCCACACACTTTAAACACTCACATCCCACTCCAAATCTCCCCCATCACCACTCCAAATCTCACTTCACACCCCCATCTCCACTCTAAATCTCCCTAAACCCCCCGTGCACTTAATCTTTGGTGTCTTCAGCTCCAGAGTGGAGCACTTACCATTGATGCTCTTCGCACTTCTGGGTGCCAGTGAGTGACGTCAGCAGCGTGATCACATGATCTGATCACGCTGCAGACGTAGCTCTGACCCGGAAGTCATAGCTTCAATTGGACTCGCGCCTGTAAGACGCGAGTACAATTGAACACTGGGAGCCAGTGTGCTGCAGCTTCTCTGTGCCGCGGTCAGCATGACAGTCGACACAGAGAAAAGTTGACTCCAAGTCCGGAGAGTGGCAGAATGCCGCCACCGTGGAAGAGACTGCAGACAGCCGCATTAGGCGGCCTGACTGCGCTCCCCTCCCGGCTACACCCGGGCACATGCCATGGCTGCTTCCCCTAGAGACGACTCTGGGGATGCATATTAACAAACCCATCACCTCATCAGGCCTTTACAACATTTTACGGGTGGGACTTTTACCATCAAACCAGTTACCCATAACTGCCGAGCCTTTTAAATCAGGTAATAAATACTAAGGCCACAGTGATTCAAAAAACTGGGGCTCTTTCCTAATTTGGTCTGAAGCTAAATTTGGTTCTATCCGATAGGGCATCTCTTAATCTTAATTTATAACCATTGCTCTTCCTTATAATGGTATTAAAATTACCCAAACTATCCCCTAAAAATGAACTGTGGTAAACGAAGGAGATGAATAGGGAAGACAGACTTTCATGAATCCAATTCTACTGATGACAGAGAAATCAGAGATCTCTGATGGTTATATTGCCAGTAAGTAGAGTTTAAGCTTTGGCATCATGTCAACAATGTGGTAGAATACCATTTAGGAGAAAGTCTTGAGGAAGATAAGATTTCTGACCATCAAACCAAGAGCATTAACACTTTTAGTATGCACCTGATTCATTAATTAGTGCTTACCACTAGAGGACTAAAGTAAGATTTCTGGCATAAAGTATGTCACAGATTGTACTGAATTAGATAAGCTGTGGTGTCATGCTTCCATTCATTTTGGCATAATTGGGTGAAACTGTCATGAAAACACCAAAACGCACAACATTTTTGTCCGACTCCATGTTACACAAATATTTTGTGACTTTTCAAAACAATTTAGGACAGAATTCTGGCATAGTTGCTTTGATCGATTGGGGTCTACTGTATATGTACGGTATATGTATACTTTAACATGACACAGAAACTTTATGTAATATCCATAATGATATCCATATGTTAACTGTAAATAATCATGAGCTGTGCCTGTATTATGTAGCCAATAGAATCAATGTTTATGTTCACTAATGAGGCCTGATATATGATCAAAGGTCTAAAGGGCCAAATTTATCAAAATATTTACACCAGAAAACAGTTTGAAAAGTCAGAAAAATCTGAGTGTGAATTGAAAATGTTGCAATTTTTGGCATTATTATACCAGTTTCAGGAAGCTGTGTCAACATGGGTGTCAAATTCATTAATAGAGGTGGTGTTTCTTATCGGAGAATCATCTCTTCGGAGGTGCACACCACTGATAAAATTTGTCAAATTCATTTAGTCGCATATGTTTATAAATTAATTTGAAGCACTGAATTCCTGTACACTCATCAATAAAACTGTCGTACAAAATACCAGTCTAAGGCTAGTTTCTCACTTGTGCCTTTTTGCGCAGCGTATTGAGCGCACATGAAATGCATGTCAAAAACACGTGCAAACGCTTGTAAATGCTGCGTTTTTTGTAGCATTATTGTGCGCAATACGACAAAAAATCGCAGCGTTTTTATGCGTTTGTAAGCGTTTTTACATGCGCTTGCGTTTTTTATGCGCAATGGTAGTCTAGGTGTCTCATTTCACAGGAGAAAAATCCTTGAAAAATTCTTGCAACAGACACAACCAATGGGACAGCAGTGGGCGTGTGTTATGGGAATTCTTTATATAGACCCTGTTTACAGCTGAATTCTTCACATTTGCTTGCATTTTCCTTTGTGAAACATGGATCTGCGCTGGAACAGTTTTGACTTTGACTTGGATCTGGACATGAGGACGGCTCAGGCTTATACCGTTGCTTGCCATGAACAGAGGTAGAGAGTGAGGCAGGGAAGACGGCAGCGGCGGAGTTTGTGAATACATCCCATTATTGAACTCCGGGAGAGCCGTGGAGCGTACCACACCCTCTACAGTGAGATACAGGCAAACCCGGAGAAATTTACTGACTATACCCGGATGTCCCAAGAAACCTTTAACGATTTTCTTGGTCGTGTCCAAAAAGCCATCCGGAGACAGGACACGCTCCGTCGTGCGATTCCTCCTGAGGAACTGCTCCTGGTTACATTACGGTACGTAGTATTGCAAAACCATTGCCAGCATAATTTTCTTTGTTGTGACATGTACTATTCCAAATCTGGCAGAATTATAGTTCTGCCATGTAGTTAACAAAAGGCTGAGGTAATTTTTTATGGCATGTAGTGAACAAAAGGCTGCAGATGTATTTTTATGAATTTTTTATTTTTTTTATTTTATTTTATTTTTGGTGTTTTAAAAATCCATATACATAAATAATAATTTTTGTTTTTTCTTGGTTTCCCAGATTCCTGGCTACTGGAGAGACACTCTCTTCACTTCACTTCCAGTACCGTATTGGAATATCCATGTTGTCTGGAATTGTAGCAGACACCTGCCGGGCTTTGTGGAATGTTCTCTGTCCAGAATTCATGCCCCTTCCCACTGCAGAAAAGTGGTTGGAAATCGCCGAAAAATTCTGGACAGTCTGCAATTTCCTCAATTGTTTGGGAGCGGTTGATGGGAAATACATCCGGATTATAAAGCCAAAAAGAACTGGATCTGAGTACTACAACTATAAAAAGTACTTTTCTACTGTACTCATGGCCATTGCAGATGCAGACTGTATGTTTATTGCAGTGGACATTTGTGCATTTGGCCATGGGAATGACTCCAAGGTAGTGTTGAGCGATACCATCCGATATCGTGAAGTATCGGATCGGATTGGATCAGACCGATACCCAAAAAGTATCTGGTATCGCCGATTCCGATACCGGAAACCCATGCAAGTCAATGGAGCACAAATATCGGAATTAAAATAAACCCTTTCTTTACTTGCACATCCAGTTTGGGAGGGGGGGAAGAGTGTGGGCGGTGTGTGGGCGGACACTGTGCATGTCTGTGTGTGCGGGTTGGGTCTGTACGGGCCTCTCGGGGGTCTGTGCGGGCTGCCGGGGGTCTGTGCGGGCTGCCGGGGGTCTGTGCGGGCCTGCTGGGGGTCAGTGTGGGTCTGCCGGGGGTCTGTGTGGGCTGCCGGGGGTCTGTGCGGGCCTGCCGGGGGTCTGTGTGGCCTGCCAGGGGTCTGTGCAGGCCTGCCAGGAGTCTGTGCGGGCCTGCCGGGGGTCTATGCGGGCCTGCAGGGGGTCTTTGTGTCTGTGAGCAGGCATCTTCCGATGGAACTACAAGTCCCATCGGGCTATGCCTGCTACAATGACAGTGATTGACACATTACCCAATGATGGGACAGTAGTAGTCCCATCATCCGGCTAATGAGTTGAATGTAAAAAAAAAAAACATACATACTACATACATACATACTACATGCTACATACATACTACATTCATTCAACATACATACATACTACATACATACTACATACATACAACATACATACATACTACATACATACTTCATATATACTACATTCATACAACATACACACATAGTACATACATACTACATATATACAACATACAGTTGTGGCCAAAAGTATTGACACTCATGCAATTTTGTCAGATAATACTCAGTTTCTTCCTGAAAATGATTGCAAACACAAATTATTTGGTATTATTATTTTCATTTTATTTGTCTTAAATGATAAAACACGAAAGAGAATGAAGCAAAAAGCAAAACATTGATCATTTCACACAAAACTCCAAAAATGGGCCAGACAAAAGTATTGGCACCCTCAGCCTAATACTTGGTTGCCCAACCTTTAACCAAAATAACTGCGACCAATCGCTTCCGGTAACCATCAATGAGTTTCTTACAATGCTCTGCTAGAATTTTAGACCATAATTCTTTGGCAAACTGCTCCAGGTCCCTGATATTTGAAGGGTGCCTTCTCCAAACTGCCATTTTTAGATCTCTCCACAGGTGTTCTGTGGGATTCAGGTCTGGACTCATTGCTGGCCACCTTAGAAGTCTCCATTGCTTTCTCTCAAACCATTTTCTAGTGCTTTTTGAAGTGTGTTTTGGGTCATTGTCCTGCTGGAAGACCCATGACCTCTGAGGGAGACCCAGCTTTCTCACACTGGGCCCTACATTATGCTGCAAAATTTGTTGGTAGTCTTATGACTTCATTATGCCATGCACACGGTCAAGCAGTCCAGTGCCAGAGGCAGCAAGGCAACCCCAAAACATCAGGGAACCTCCGCCATGATTGACTGTAGGGACCGTGTTTTTTTCTTTGAATGCCTCTTTTTTTCTCCTGTAAACTCTATGTTGATGACTTTGCCCAAAAAGCTCTACTTTTGTCTCATCTGACCAGAGAACATTCTTCCAAAACGTTTTAGGCTTTTTCAGGTAAGTTTTGGCAAACTCCAGCTTTGGTTTTTTTATGTCTCGGGGTAAGAAGTGGGGTCTTCCTGGGTCTCCTACCATACAGTCCCTTTTCATTCAGACGTCGACGGATAGTACGGGTTGACACTGTTGTACCCTCGGACTGCAGGGCAGCTTGAACTTGTTTGGATGTTAGTCGAGGTTCTTTATTCAACGTCCGCACAATCTTGCGTTGAAATCTCTTGTCAATTTTTCTTTTCCATCCACATCTAGAGAGGTTAGCCACAGTGCAATGGACTTTAAACTTCTTGATGACACTGCGCACGGTAGACACAGGAACATTCAGGTCTTTGGAGATAGACTTGTAGCCTTGAGATTGCTCATGCTTCCTCACAATTTGGTTTCTCAAGTCCACAGACAGATCTTTGGTCTTCTTTCTTTTCTCCATGCTCAATGTGGTGCACACAAGGACACAGGACAGAGGTTGAGTCAACTTTAATCCATGTCAACTGGCTGCAAGTGTGATTTAGTTATTGCCAACACCTGTTAGGTGCCACAGGTAAGTTACAGGTGCTGTTAATTACACAAATTAGAGAAGCATCACATGATTTTTCGAACAGTGCCAATACTTTTGTCCACCCTCTTTTTTATGTTTGGTGTGGAATTATATCCAATTTGGCTTTAGGACAATTCTTTTTGTGCGTTTTGATTTAAGACAAATTAAATGGAGATAATAATAACAAAGAATTTGTGTTTGCAATCATTTTCAGGAAGAAACTGAGTATTATCTGACAAAATTGCAAGAGCAGGAGCAGGAGCAAGAATAAAACCAGATTCAATACAGCAATCCAATTCACAAAGCAATCACTGTTGATCCAGAGGGCAACTAGTGTGTTTGATGCAAGAATATATCTTGCAACAAACACACCAGTACCTTCAGGAGCAAGAATAAAAGCAGAATCAATCCAGCAGTCCAATACACAATGCAATCACTCTTGATCCAGAGGGCACTGGTGTGTTTGATGCAAGAATATATCTTGGAACAAACACACCTGTACCATCAGGAGCAAGAATAAAACCAGACTCAATACAGCAGTCCAAAACACAAAGCAATGACTGTTGATCCAGAGGGCACTGGTGTGTTTGATGCAAGAATATATCTTGCACCAAACACACCAGTACCTTCAGGAGCAAGAGTAAAAACAGAATCAATCCAGCAGTCCAATACACAATGCAATCACTGTTGATCCAGAGGACACTGGTGTGTTTGATGCAAGAATATATCTTGCAACAAACACACCTTTAACATCAGGAGTAAGAATAAAGCCAGATTCAATACAGCAATCCAATACACAAAGCAATCACTGTTGATCCAGAGGGCAACTAGTGTGATTGATGCAAGAATATAGCTTGCAAAAAACACACCAGTACCTTCAGGAGCAAGAGTAAAAACAGAACCAATCCAGCAGTCTAATACACAAAGCTATCACTATTGATCCAGAGGACACTGGTGTGTTTGATGCAAAAATATATCTTGCACCAAATGCACCAGTACCTTCAGGAGCAAGAGTAAAAACAAAATCAATCTAGCAGTCCATTACACAAAGCAATGACTGTTGATCCAGAGGACACTGGTGTTTGATGCAAGAATATATCTTGCAACAAACACACCTGTACCATCAGGATCAAGAATACAACCAGATTCAATACAGCAGTCCAATACACAAAGCAATGACTGTTGATCCAGAGGACACTGGTGTGTTTGATGTAAGAATATATCTTGCACCAAACACACCAGTACCTTCAGGAGCAAGAGTAAAAGCAAAATCAATCCAGCAGTCCAATACACAAAGCAATGACTGTTGATCAAGAGGACCCTGGTGTGTTTGATGCAAGAATATATCTTGCAACAAACACACCTGTGCCATCAAGACCAAGAGTCAATGCAGCATCACAGAGCTGCTTTATACTTACTGAATGCATTTTTTGAAGTGGGAGAGGCGCTGTCCCAGCCATCCATCATTGCTGCGGCCACCTCATTCCAGAGCTGCCGGGTCACCACTGTGTCTTTGTACTGCTGGTAACTGCTGTTCCACAATGGGATACACTCCTCAGCAAGGCGGATCAGGCACTCGTTGTCGATGTACACGTCTTCTTCATCCCATTGTGGAACCTAGAACAAACCAAAAAAATTATAATCTTAGAAATTTGGGAGAATGAAAAAGATAGAAAAAGAAACAGAGAAGAAGCAAGATAGAAGATGAAAATAAAGACAGAAAAAAAAACAACAAAGGAACATTGAAAGACTATATACTTACATTGCATCTCCTCGCTGCGACTTGGCTAGGCTGCTCCTGCTCAGGCTGCTCCCACTCAGGCTGCTCCAGCTCTTCACCTTCACTTGCCGTTTCCGATGTCTGTAAAGAAAAAAAAAATATTACACATTTCTTGATGCAGCAGCTATATTTACCCAAAGGCAGCAACATCCTCACCTCACAATCTGCTTGGGCCAGTTCTTCCTGGGATGGCGAATAGGTCGATTCAGAAGAAGACATGCTGACATTTAAACAAATAAAAACATTAGTACATAATAAATTGTACAGGACACACAGACATTATGTTGAAGAATACTCACATTTTGGCTGCTGAAGCTTGAATCCAAGTCTCTTGTCTGATCTTCTATTCAAGGATGTCTGTAGCTGCTCTTCTCTTGCTGTCTGTAGCTGCTCTTATCTTCAAGGCTGTGGTGTGGCCCTGAAGACACCTTCTTTTATCTACACTCCTCCCAAACAATGTTGCTTGTTTAGGGGGAGATTTAAACAAGTGCCAGCAACCCCATAGACTGTAATGCTATTTTTTTGCGCAAACTGTGTGCACACATGCACGCGCGATTTTTTAACGATGTTGGGCGGAACAAAGAATGCAACATGTAGTGTATGGCGCGTATGGACGCAAACCTGGAATATGCGCAGCCCACGCAAATGCTGATGAGCGCGTGCAATCGCTAAAAACTGCGCACGCCATGTTAGAGATAGGGGAACATTGCACATGCGTGCGATAGCGCACAATGCACTGCACGATAAAACGCTAGTGTGAATCCAGCCTTAAAGAATCAAGGCCTATGTTTATAAAAAAGGATGAATCCTTTTTTTCATTGACCATTCCATGAATCATACAGGGTGATTACATATAGCCCAGCTTCATCTCATCCCAATGTGGATAGGGTGACAATGAGGAAGAGTAGGAGGATGAACAGGAGCTAGTTTCATGCGCTATAGACGGTACTACCTGCACAACTGTCATACCGTCTGTTCAGCATAGATGGCCTGATTACAGGGAGGAGGAGAAGGAGAGCATGGTCAGTCATCCTCTAGGTGAGGACACGGAAGTCTTGCCTGTTAGCAGTATGGCACGCATGACTGAGTTTATGTTACGCTGCCTTTCCTGTGACCCTCACGTTCTCAAAATTTTGGGTAACAGCCATTATGTCATAATCCATTTTGGAGTTGTGGCAGCTCTGGTTCCTCTCACATTAAAACTTTTTTCCTTTCAGGCCAACAAGGCTTAAATGCAGATTTTCCCCACTGGCATGCTGGTGATACCGCAGCGCTGCTGGGTCAGCTGATGTTGTTGGTGACCAGTCCCACATCCTTTAAAAGGTCATCTGTTGCATCAGCTGACTGTTGGTGATACAGTTCCTCTTTGGAGACCAACCTTTGCAAAAGCAGCTCGCTGGTGTCTGCCAAGTCTGGTGTTTGGAGTCCTGTTTCTGTGCTATCTGTGGTGTGGAGTTAAGCAGCGGTGTGCACAAGCTAAGTGTTGTATTTTTTTACCTTGTTCCTTTGGTGTCTGTCGCTTCCCCCTGTGTGTTTTATCTGCAGAGGTGAGGCTAGAGCTCCTTGCCGGCCAGTGCACTAGCCAGGGTAGATGAAGAAGACAATATGTCATGATGCCCTCCTCTATGTCTCTTTAAAGGGCCATTGGAGTGCCTTAAAATTTTTGACAGCCCTGCCACTCACTGCATAGGCAAACAGTATGGGAGACCCACTTCCTAATAATGGGAACATTTTTTCATGAGACCCTCCTCTACGTCTCTTCAAAGGGGCATTGGAGTGCCTCAAAATTTTTGGCAGCCCTTGCATTTACTGCATATGCAAACAGTATGGGAGACCCATTTCTACTAATGGGAACATTGTTTCCGGGAAGCCCTCCTGTATGTCTCTTCAAAGGGGTATTGGGGTGCATCCAAATTTTGGGCAGCTCTGCCACTCACTGCATATGCAATAAAAGTATAGGAGACCCACTGTTTACTAATGGGAACAACAAAGCATAGCCGGTTGATGGCTCTCTAAGAATAGTGAGGACCGACTGCTAGCCATTTAAGAATAGTAAAGGCCACTTGATGGCCTTATAAAAATAGGCTTTGTGACTTTCAGAGTCCCTCCTTCATAAATGAAGCAGAATGTGTCTGATGATGTGTCACACACCACATAACCAGATAAGGTTGTAAAATGTTAAAGGGAACTTGTCAGCTCATTTTTCCGCAATAAGCTGCGGCCACTGCTTTTCGAGGCAATTGTAATGCTGTAGATAATCCCCCGATCTAACCTGAAAGAGAAGAAAAAAAAAAGTTTTATTATACTAAACCTTGGGCGGTCTAGTCCGATGGGTGTCACAGGTCCGGGTCCACGCCTCCTATCTCCCATCTTCTAGCGATGATGTCCTCCTCTTTGCTTCATGTCATGGCTCCTGCACAGGCATACTGATCTGCCCTGTTGAGGGCAGGGCAAATACTGCAGTGAGCAGGCGCCGGGAAAGGTCAGAGAGTTCCAGCGCTTGCGCACTGCAGTGCTTTGCTCTGCCCTCAACAGGGAAGATCAGTACGCCTGCATGGGAGCCGCGACACAATGCAAGGAGGAGGACGTCATCGCTAGAAGATGGGAGGCACTGGACCTGGACCTGCGACGCCCATCAGACCGGACTGCCCCCGGGTGAGTATAATAAAACTTGTTTTTCTTCTCTTTCAGGTTAGATCGGGGGCTTATCTACAGTGGCCGCAGCTTATTGTGGAAAAACAAGCTGACAGGTTCCCTTTAAAATGACATTTCCCAGTGAATGCATTTGTCTTGGTTGAAAGTAATGCTAAAGTTCATAAAAAATGCTACGTGTGAACATAGCCCAAGGTGTGGAGGAGCATTTTTGTTTTTGGTTATTTATTTTGCCTTATATACAAGTCATTACCCTGGAAAGGATGTTCCTTAACATATTTCCTAGGAAAATCCATTTTGGTTTCATTTTTGTATGTTTTATTGTGAGTCTATAAAAGTGGCGTAAGACTCTGACAACATTGTTCACAGCAGTGACGTGGGAGTCAGAAATGCTTCCACGGGACTTTCCCATGCTGTTCCCATGTCATTTTGACACTATTCCCATCGATTCTGCAGTTTCTAGTCCCTTTGCAGACCGCCAGGGGGGCTGCCAGAAAAATGCAGGAGTCTCCCGTAGACTTACATTGGGCTCGTTCCTCGGGTCGAGCACCCAAGCATTACAATTTGCCTGACCCGAACAAAGAGCACCTGAGCATTTTAGTGCTTGACCATCAATAGTGAGGCCCCTTTCACTCCTAGAAGCAATGGTATTGGCAACTGTTTATTGGCACCAAACTATGACCTTTAGCAATGGATTTGCCAACCTCTTTCAATAAGAGCTTGCTCTTCTATTAAATAAATTCAAAATTGTATATAATAAGTACAATAAGCCTTATTGAATATTTTTGTATTCTGCATATTTATCAAACGTCGTTGAAGAACAGAACGATATAGGTCAGACATGTGAGACGTCGAACAATAATTGAGATCAGATCACATACAGATTTAATTATACAATGTTGTAGAATTTCTGAAACAATTAACTTTAAGCATACAGGCTTCAACACAACAAACTATTAAATCATCTGCTTTTTGCACCAGTAGAGACATTCTATCACCGTGTTTGTGTTTTATTATAAATAAAAAAAGAAACTGTTTGATTTTAGGCATAACCACATAGGACATTTAATTAAAATCAAGACTACCTGATGGTAAGTGATGCTAAAGTAGACCTTCACAGTAGATTCAGGAAAGACGGGTAATTTACTTTTGAACTGCAAAGCTAAACACCTGATTATTCTACACGCAAACATTGAAAGACTTTTCCACCATAGCTCTTTTTGACTCAAATGTATCTACAATAAAAAAATCATTGAGCAATCAGTCTTGTTTTAAAATATCACCATTGTAACAGACTACAAACAAACCCTATGTTGTCTGATCCTGCCATTACACACGTAGTCAAAATTGTTGGTACCCCTCGTTTAATGACAGAAAAACTCACAATCGTCACAGAAATAACTTGAATCTGACAAAAGTAATAATAAATCAAACATCTATGAAAATGAACAAATGAAAGTCAGACATTGCTCTTCAACCATGCTTCCACAGAATTAAAAACAAAATAAAACTCATGAAATAGGTCTGGACAGAAATTATGGTACCCCTGAACATAAGGTGACAAAAGGGACATGTTAAATCAAGGTGTGTCCACTAATTAGCATCACAGGTGTCTACAATCTTGGAATCAGTGAGTGGGCCTGTATATAGGGCTACAGATACTCACTGTGCTGCTTGGTGACATGGTGTGTATCACACTCAACATGGAGCAGAGGAAGCGAAGGAAAGAGATGTCTCAGGAGATTAGAAAGAAAATTATAGACAAACATGTTAAAGATAAAAGTTATAAGACCATCTTCAAGCAGCTTGATGTTCCTGTGACTACACATTATTCAAAAATGTGAGCTCCATGGGACTGTAGCCATCCTCCCTGGATGTGGCTGCAGGAGGAAAATTGATGACAAATCAAAGAGACGGATCATACGAATGGTAACAAAAGAGCCCAGAAAAACTTCTAAACAGATTAAAGGTGAACTTCAAGCTCAAGGAACATCAGTGTCAGATCGCACCATCCGTCATTGTATGAGGCAAAGTGGACTTCATGGGAGACGACCAAGGAGGACACCATTGTTGAAAAAAATCATAAAAAAGCCAGACTGGAATTTGCCAAACTACATGTTGACAAGCCACAAACCTTCTGGGAGAATGTCCTAAGGACAGATGAGTCAAAAATGGAAATTTTAAGAACGGCACATCAGCGCTATGTTCACAGACGGAAAAGTGAAGCGTATAAAGAAAAGAACACTGTCCCTACTGTGAAACATGGAGGAGGCTCTGTTATGTCCTGGGGCTGGTTTGCTGCATCTGGCACAGAGTGTCTAGAATCTGTGAAGTGTACAATGAAATCTCAAGACTATCAAGGGATTCTAGAGAAAAATGTGCTGCCAAGTGTCAGTAAGCTTGGTCTCAGTCACAGGTCATGGGTTTTGCAACAGGATAATGGCCCAAAACACATAGCTAAAACACCCAAGAATGGCTAGGAGGAAAACATTGGACTATTCTGAAATGGCCTTGTATGAGCCCTGACCTAAATCCTATTGAGCATTTTTGGAAAGAGCTGAAACATGCCATCTGGAAGAGGCAACCTTCAAACATGAGACAACTAGAGCAGTTTGCTCTTGAGGAGTGGGCCAAAATACCTGTAGAGAGGTGAAACACAGAAAAAAACTGTCCAACTGACTTGTTCACTTTCTGTGCATGTCACATGTGTTTTTAATCTATTAGTTCCTTGCTCAGCAAGGTTTGAGAGATTCCCGCCCCTCTCTTGTGTGACATGCACATAAAGAGCCATCTCTTACACAGCGTGCCTCCATTAGAAAGCGTCTTTCTGAATCCTGCTTATTTAGGTATTGCTCACATGATCAGGTTTTAAATACATTAGATAGGACTGCTCTGAGATGGTGGAGTGGCTTCGTTTACATTTTTTGCAAAAAATGTATCAACTAAATACCCTGTTTTTGTTATCATTTTTTACTAGCACTGGCTGTCTACTGTTATATTTTTTACAGCAGAGTATTTTTGCACGTTTGTCATACTGTGTTTTTTCAGTCTATGGGAGGTGTGAACACTGTCCAACTGACTTGTTCACTTTCTGTGCATGTCACATGAGTTTTTAACCTGTAGAGAGGTGCAGAAGTCTCATTGACAGTTTACAGGAATTGTTTGATAGCAATGATTCCCTCTAAAGGTTGTGTAACAAAATATTAAGTTAAGGGTACCATCATTTCTGTCCAGGACTATTTTATGAGTTTTATTTTTTTTAAATTCTGTGGAAGCATGGTTTAAAAGCAATGTCTGACTTTCATTTGTTTATTATCATAGATTTTTGATTTATTATTACTTTTGTCAGATTCAAGTTATTTCTGTGACCATTGTGAGTTTTTCTGTCATTAAATGAGGGGTACCAACAATTTTGACCACGTGTGTACACTTTTATTTGTCATACCCCTTAATGACAGCCAATACGTCTTTTTACTGACCTGAGGTATAAGAGACTAGCATCCCCATACAGGTGACAATCCAGCAGCTGTCGGCTGTCCACTATAGCTGACAACTTGCTGCATCAACCACAATCAGTGTTGTCACCGTCCATATCTGTGTAACCCCTTAGATGCTGCTGTCAATAGTGACTACATCATAAAAATGGATAACAGAGTGTGGTGGCTTCCTATTTGTCCTTATTGGCACTGAGAGATCATGATTGTGTGGTCCTGATGTTTGCCATGGCAATTCACGGCTAAATAACGGCCTTAGAGTCTGCCGGCTACAGTAGCCTGTTCAGAAG
The DNA here is from genome assembly GCF_039654945.1 of Dendrobates tinctorius. Classification (NCBI taxonomy): domain Eukaryota; kingdom Metazoa; phylum Chordata; class Amphibia; order Anura; family Dendrobatidae; genus Dendrobates; species Dendrobates tinctorius. The sequence goes on along the minus strand of NW_027361993.1, from coordinate 16,592,035 downwards.
TCAGCGATATTTAGGTGGTGAAAATGTTTTTTTTCTTTCCTATCATGCCAATTGCATTCATTCCTTAACATTACCTGATGGGTTAATAAATTACCTGACAACAGTTTTCAATGTGTTGAGGGGTGTTGTTTTTAAAATGGTATCACTTTTTGGGGTTTCCCAATATACAGGTTTGAAGTCACTTCAAACCTGGATAGGTCCCTTAATTTAATAAATTTTGGAAATTTCCTTGCAAAAATGAAAAATTATTGCTAAACTTTGAAACCTCCTAAAATGCTAACAAAATAAAACAACATTTTATAAATCAATAGTAAAAACAATCGGCGCTACGGTTTACATATATCACACACAAGCAGCAAGTTTTAAGGACAAAACCACTCATATGTCCAATATAATAAACCATAAAAAGCAAAGCTATAAAAACTCGCGCTGTAGTGTATAACTAAGGGTTAAATTCCACCAAACCAGTTTTTATATGCCAAGACTAATGTCTCAAACTAGACTGAGATAAAGGATGTGTTACCTTTCAGGCAGGCACTGGCATAATGGCGCTGGAATTCCAAGAACGGTGTTTAGCAGACAGGGAGTCAGAAGGTCCTTCTCATGAAAATTCCACAGTGAGATAAAATTAACAATCTTGGATCAAAGGTGAGCAAGGTGTTGAAAGAAGACGTAGTCCCGGCCGGTGACTATCGTCTATCTGTGGATCTGTAACAGCCGTCTGCATAGAGTATAGAGGCTGGGTTAGGGAAGCCTGCAAGGTGCAGAGATGCTGCAGGACCTTGCGTGACGTCACAGACACAGACACGTGAGCCATGACATGAAGCAAAGAGGAGGACATCATCGCTAGAAGATGGGAGATAGGAGGCGTGGACCCGGACCTGTGACACCTATCGGACTAGACCGCCCAAGGTTTAGTATAATAAAACTTGTTTTTCTTCTCTTTCAGGTTCTTTCAGATCGGGGGATTATCTACAGCATTACAATTGCCTCGAAAAGCAGTGGCCGCAGCTTATTGCGGAAAAATGAGCTGACAAGTTCCCTTTAACATTTTACAACCTTATCTGGTTATGTGGTGTGTGACACATCATCAGACACATTCTGCTTCATTTATGAAGGAGGGACTCTGAAAGTCACAAAGCCTATTTTTATAAGGCCATCAAGTGGCCTTTACTATTCTTAAATGGCTAGCAGTCGGCCCTCACTATTCTTAGAGAGCCATCAACCGGCTATGCTTTGTTGTTCCCATTAGTAAACAGTGGGTCTCCTATACTTTTATTGCATATGCAGTGAGTGGCAGAGCTGCCCAAAATTTGGATGCACCCCAATACCCCTTTGAAGAGACATACAGGAGGGCTTCCCGGAAACAATGTTCCCATTAGTAGAAATGGGTCTCCCATACTGTTTGCATATGCAGTAAATGCAAGGGCTGCCAAAAATTTCGAGGCACTCCAATGCCCCTTTGAAGAGACGTAGAGGAGGGTCTCATGAAAAAATGTTCCCATTATTAGGAAGTGGGTCTCCCATACTGTTTGCCTATGCAGTGAGTGGCAGGGCTGTCAAAAATTTTAAGGCACTCCAATGGCCCTTTAAAGAGACATAGAGGAGGGCATCATGACATATTGTCTTCTTCATCTACCCTGGCTAGTGCACTGGCCGGCAAGGAGCTCTAGCCTCACCTCTACAGATAAAACACACAGGGGGAAGCGACAGACACCAAAGGAACAAGGTAAAAAAATACAACACTTAGCTTGTGCACACCGCTGCTTAACTCCACACCACAGATAGCACAGCAACAGGACTCCAAACACCAGACTTGGCAGACACCAGCGAGCTGCTTCTGCAAAGGTTGGTCTCCAAAGAGGAACTGTATCACCAACAGTCAGCTGATGCAACAGATGACCTTTTAAAGGACGTGGGACTGGTCACCAACAACATCAGCTGACCCAGCAGCGCTGCGGTATCACCAGCATGCCAGTGGGGAAAATCTGCATTTAAGCCTTGTTGGCCTGAAAGGAAAAAAGTTTTAATGTGAGAGGAACCAGAGCTGCCACAACTCCAAAATGGATTATGACATAATGGCTGTTACCCAAAATTTTGAGAACGTGAGGGTCACAGGAAAGGCAGCGTAACATAAACTCAGTCATGCGTGCCATACTGCTAACAGGCAAGACTTCCGTGTCCTCACCTAGAGGATGACTGACCATGCTCTCCTTCTCCTCCTCCCTGTAATCAGGCCATCTATGCTGAACAGACGGTATGACAGTTGTGCAGGTAGTACCGTCTATAGCGCATGAAACTAGCTCCTGTTCATCCTCCTACTCTTCCTCATTGTCACCCTATCCACATTGGGATGAGATGAAGCTGGGCTATATGTAATCACCCTGTATGATTCATGGAATGGTCAATGAAAAAAAGGATTCGTCCTTTTTTATAAACATAGGCCTTGATTCTTTAAGGCTGGATTCACACTAGCGTTTTATCGCGCAGTGCATTGTGCGCTATCGCGCGCATGTGCAATGTTCCCCTATCTCTAACATGGCGTGCGCAGTTTTTAGCGATTGCACGCGCTCATCAGCATTTGCGTGGGCTGCGCATATTCCAGGTTTGCGTCCATACGCGCCATACACTACATGTTGCATTCTTTGTTCCGCCCAACATCGTTAAAAAATCGCGCGTGCATGTGTGCACACGGTATGCGCAAAAAAATAGCATTACAGTCTATGGGGTTGCTGGCACTTGTTTAAATCTCCCCCTAAACAAGTATCATTGTTTGGGAGGAGTGTAGATAAAAGAAGGTGTCTTCAGGGCCACACCACAGCCTTGAAGATAAGAGCAGCTACAGACAGCAAGAGAAGAGCAGCTACAGACATCCTTGAATAGAAGATCAGACAAGAGACTTGGATTCAAGCTTCAGCAGCCAAAATGTGAGTATTCTTCAACATAATGTCTGTGTGTCCTGTACAATTTATTATGTACTAATGTTTTTATTTGTTTAAATGTCAGCATGTCTTCTTCTGAATCGACCTATTCGCCATCCCAGGAAGAACTGGCCCAAGCAGATTGTGAGGTGAGGATGTTTCTGCCTTTGGGTAAATATAGCTGCTGCATCAAGAAATGTGTAATATTTTTTTTTTCTTTACAGACATCGGAAACGGCAAGTGAAAGTGAAGAGCTGGAGCAGCCTGAGCGGGAGCAGCCTGAGCAGGAGCAGCCTAGCCAAGTCGCAGCGAGGAGATGCAATGTAAGTATATAGTCTTTTAATGTTCCTTTGTTGTTTTTTTTTCTGTCTTTATTTTCATCTTCTATCTTGCTTCTTCTCTGTTTCTTTTTCTATCTTTTTCATTCTCCCAAATTTCTAAGATTATAATTTTTTTGGTTTGTTCTAGGTTCCACAATGGGATGAAGAAGACGTGTACATCGACAACGAGTGCCTGATCCGCCTTGTTGAGGAGCGTATCCCGTTGTGGAACAGCCGTTACCAGCAGTACAAAGACACAGTGGTGACCCGGCAGCTCTGGAATGAGGTGGCCGCATCAATGATGGATGGCTGGGACAGCGCCTCTCCCACTTCAAAAAATGCGTTCAGTAAGTATAAAGCAGCTCTGTGATGCTGCATTGACTCTTGGTCTTGATGGCACAGGTGTGTTTGTTGCAAGATATATTCTTGCATCAAACACACCAGGGTCCTCTTGATCAACAGTCATTGCTTTGTGTATTGGACTGCTGGATTGATTTTGCTTTTACTCTTGCTCCTGAAGGTACTGGTGTGTTTGGTGCAAGATATATTCTTACATCAAGCACACCAGTGTCCTCTGGATCAACAGTCATTGCTTTGTGTATTGGACTGCTGTATTGAATCTGGTTGTATTCTTGATCCTGATGGTACAGGTGTGTTTGTTGCAAGATATATTCTTGCATCAAACACACCAGTGTCCTCTGGATCAACAGTCATTGCTTTGTGTAATGGACTGCTAGATTGATTTTGTTTTTACTCTTGCTCCTGAAGGTACTGGTGCATTTGGTGCAAGATATATTTTTGCATCAAACACACCAGTGTCCTCTGGATCAATAGCGATTGCTTTGTGTATTAGACTGCTGGATTGATTCTACTTTTAGTCTTGCTCCTGAAGGTACTGGTGTGTTTGGTGCAAGATATATTCTTGCATCAAACATACCAGTGCCCTCTGGATCAACAGTGATTGCTTTGTGTATTGGACTGCTGGATTGATTCTGTTTTTACTCTTGCTCCTGAAGGTACTGGTGTGTTTTTTGCAAGATATATTCTTGCATCAAACACACTAGTTGCCCACTGGATCAACAGTGATTGCTTTGTGTATTGGATTGTTGTATTGAATCTGGCTTTATTCTTACTTAGAGAACAGAGGTTGGGTTAGGGAAGCCTGCAAGGTGCAGAGATGCTGCAGGACCTTGCGTGACGTCACAGACACGTGATTAATCACGTGACAGGCTAAGGAGCACTACAGAGCGCTCAGGGGGCTAGATTGCTAATCCTACGCGTTTCAGAATCTCGGATTCCTTCCTCCTTCCCTGAGGAAGGAATCCGAGATTCTGAAACGCGTAGGATTAGCAATCTAGTCCCCTGAGCGCTCTGTAGTGCTCCTTAGCCTGTCACGTGATTAATCACGTGTCTGTGACGTCACGCAAGGTCCTGCAGCATCTCTGCACCTTGCAGGCTTCCCTAACCCAACCTTTGTACTCTATGCAGATGGCTGTTACAGATCCACAGATAGACGATAGTCACCGGCCTGGGACTACGTCTTCTTTCAACACCTTGCTCACCTTTGATCCAAGATTGTTAATTTTATCTCACTGTGGAATTTTCATGAGAAGGACCTTCTGACTCCCTGTCTGCTAAACACCATTCTTGGAATTCCAGCGCCATTATGCCAGTGCCTGCCTGAAAGGTAACACATCCTTTATCTCAGTCTAGTTTGAGACATTAGTCTTGGCATATAAAAACTGGTTTGGTGGAACTTAACCCTTAGTTATACACTACAGCGCGAGTTTTTATAGCTTTGCTTTTTACATTTTACAAATGTTGCTGATGTAAAGCAAACATGAGGGAAATGTTATTTATTAGTGTTTTTGTGTGGTATGACTATCTGGATTAAAGGGATAATCATTCAATGTTTGAAAATTGCATGTTTTTTACATGTTTGTCAAATTTCTGTTATTTTTTATAAATAAACACAAAACATATCAATCTAAGTTTACCATTATCATAAATTATAATGTGCCACGAAAAAAAAATCTCAAAGTCACTGGGATATTTTTAAGCATTCCAGAGTTATTACCATTTAAAGTGACACTGGTCAGATTTAAAAAATTTGGCTCCGTCACTAAGGGGTTGAAAGTAGAGGAGAGAGTCCCACAGTGTGAAAGATACTTTTTGGACCTTGTTTCCACTTTTCTAATTAATAGTGGTAGCAAACACCAATTTCTCAGACATCTAAAACCTCATAGACCCTTACTCATCAAGACCATCATTTTGTATGCCTGTCTTGATTTTGCACAGGTAAAATGCATTCACTCTTTAATGAATTTCATGCATCTCATAGCTGTAATGTGCCAAAAGAACCTTTACTCATTTTTATGGACCATACCACCTAGAATACTTTCCACTCACTCTTTAAAAAGTTGGAAAAGCTGTCTGGGAATGGCAAAAAAACACCAAAAGTCACAAAATGTTTGTGTTTGTGCAGTTTCGCAAAATATTTAGGTAATAAGTTTTCAAATTTTAAAACTAATTTATGACAGATTTCTGATGAAAACTAGTTAAAGGGAACCCATTGCTGTGGTGGCATACTTTATATTGAGAAAACCTGAGGACAGGTTCCCTTTAATGAATCAGGGCCAAAATTTCTTAATAGTGATATTACATTTACATTTGCTATTTGAGAATATCCTTTAAAATAGCTGCTAAGTAAACCAACGATAAACCGATGAGGAAACATGAATGGTTGTACAGTTTATGGATGGAGTGAATCTTAGAGATGCTACTCTAAAGTTCAGATTGTGGGATATGTAATTTAAATCTTTCTTTATATTGCTGTTATCTTTTCAATTTGTATTAAAATCAATGACTAAAATCAAAACCAAATTAATTTAAAGTAAAGCTATGAAAATTCAGCACACTCAGGTGATGATGCAGATTATTAGAACTTTTTGACTAATAAATATATTTAAAACTAGCTGAAGAACCCGGTGCTGCCCGGGCATAGTAACTAACTGTGGTTAGTTATAGAAAATTATAATTATCCTCCATCCCATAGTCCCGTGCCCATATACCCATCATACATATCCACGATCCCATAGGCCTGTGCCCATATACCCATCATACATATCCTCCATCCCATAGTCGAGTGCCCATATACCCATCACACATCCTCCATCCCATAGTCCCATGCCCATATACCCATCACACATCCTCCATCCCATAGTCCCATGCCCATGTACTCAACATACATTCTCCATCCCATAGTCCAGTGCCTATATACCCATCACACGTCCTCCATCCCATAGTCCCATACCCATATACCCATCATACATATTCGCCATCCCATAGTCAAGTGCCCATATACCCATGACACATCCTTCATCTCATATTCCCATGCCCATATACCCATCATATATATCCTCCATCCCATAGTCCCGTGCCCATATACCCATCAAACATATCCGCCATCCCATAGTCCAGTGCCCATATACCCATCATACATATCCGCCATCCCATAGTCCAGTGCCCATATACCCATCACACATCCTCCATCCCATAGTCCCGTGCCCATATACCTGTCATACATATCCTCCATCCCATAGTCGAGTGCCCATATACCCATCACACAACCTCCATCCCATAGTCCCATGCCCATATACCCATCACACATCCTCCATTCAATAGTCCCATGCCCATATACCCATCATACATATTCGCCATCCCATAGTCAAGTGCCCATATACCCATCAAACATCCTTCATCTCATAGTCCCATGCCCATATACCCATCATACACATCCTCCATCCCATAGTCCCGTGCCCGTAAACTCATCATACATATCCGCCATCCCATAGTCCCGTGCCCATATACCCATCATACATATCCGCCATCCCATAGTCCCGTGCCCATATACCCGTCATACATATCCTCCATCCCAAAGTCCAGTGCCCATATACTCATCACACATCCTCCATCCCATAGTCAACCATTATGACATCATAATGAGCGGCGGGGCTTGCAACCTATGATAACATCAGCGTCGCCATGGCAACCATTATGACATCATAGCGAGGGGCGGGGCTTGATACACACACACTTTTTCCCCATTATGTAGATAGGGGCAAAATTGCTTGGTGAATTGGAACGCGCGAGGTTAAAATTTCGCCTCACAACATAGCCTAGGATGCTCTCGGGGTCCAGACGTGTGACTGTGCCAAATTTTGTGGCTGTATCTGCGACGGTGTGAATGCCAATCCCGGACATGCACACATACATACATGCACACACTTGAGCTTTATATATTAGATTACTTACCCGTCTTCAAAGTTAAAATTGTACTCTTTGATGCATGTTCATATTTTTGCTGCGATTGAAACTTTACATGGGGCTCCGTAACATCCATTAGCCATCCACGCTAAGCACAGACACACTGAGTTGCACTTGTTGTGGCATTCTTCTGCTAATATAGAAAGGAAAGAACATCCCTCTGAATGGAGAGGTCTGCAGTTTTTATCATAGGTACACTTCAATTGTGAGAGACAGAATCTTAAAAAAAATCCAGAAATTCACATTTTATGATTTTTACATAATTACTTTGCATTTTATTGCATGAACAAAGTATTTGATACAAAAGAAAGACATAATTCAATATTTGGTACAGAAACCTTGGTTTGCAATTACAGAATTCAGACGTTCCCTGTAGTTCTTGGCCAAGTTTGCACACACTGCAGCAGGGATTTTTCCCACTCCTCCAAACAGATCTTCTCCAGATCTTTCAGGTTTCAGGGCTGTCCCTGGGCAACATTGAGTTTCAGCTCCCTTCAAAGATTTTCTATTGGGTTCAGGCCTGGAGACTGACTAGTCTACTCTATTAACTTGAAATGCTTCTTATGGAGCCGCTCCTTAGTTGCCTTGGCTGTGTGTTTTGAGTCATTGTCATCCTGGAAGACCCATTTTCAATCTTCTTACTGAGGTGAAGGAGGTTGTTGGACAAAATATTGCGATACATGACCCCATCCATCCTCCCTTCAATACGGTTCAGTCGCCCTGTCCCTTTTTCAAAAAAGCACCCCCAAATTAAGTTTCCCCCACCATTCTTCACAGTTGGGACGGTGTTCTTGGGGTTGTACTCATCCTTCTTCCTCCAAACATGGTGAGTGGACTTGATACCAAAAAGTTCTATTTTGGTCTAAACTGACCACATGATCTTCCCCATACCTCCTCTGGATCATCCAGATGGTCATTGGCAAACTTCAAATGAGCTTGGACACGTGCTAGCATGAGCAGGAAGACCTGCGTGCCCTGCAGGATTTTACTCCATGATGGCATAGTGTGTTACTAACAGTAATGTTTGAGACTGTGTTCCTAGCTCTCTTCAGGTCATTGACCAGGTCCTCCTGTGTAGTTCCGGGCTGATTCCTGAACTTTCTCAGAATCATCCTGACAGTCATCTTGTGTTTCTTCCATCTTCTAATAATTGTGCCAACAGTTATTGCCTTCTCACCAAGCTACTTGACTATTGTCCTGTAGCCCTTCCGAAGCCTTGTGCAGGACTACAATTTTGTTCCTGGTGTCCTCAGACAGGTCTTTGGTCTTGGTCATGGTGGAGAGGTTGGAGTATGATTGATTGAGTTTGTGGACTGGTGTCTTTTATACAAACAACAAGTTCAAACAAGTGCAATTAATTCAGATAATGAGTGCATAGTAGGAGGCCTTCCTAAAGAATTAATAACAGAGAGCCAGAATTCTTGCTGGTTGGTAGGTGATCAAATACTTATTTCATGCAATATAATGCAATATAATTATTTAAAAATCATACAATGTGATTTTCTGTTTTTTTATTTTTGGATTCTGACTCTCACAGGTGAAGTGTACCTACAATAAAAATCAAAGACCTCTCCATTATTTTTAGATGGAAACACTTGCAAAATCAGCAGTGTATCAAATACTTATTTTCCCCACTATAAGTACAGGGTTGCCTAGAGTAAGCAATCCGATTAAATTAGATTCTCCATCTGGACTTCCTATGCTAAAGATGAAGCATAAAATTATTGAAAGGTGTTATTTCTCATAAAAATATTAATTAAATAATATTCCAAGCTCAAAATACTCATTAGACCTAAAGAAGTTAATTGTATGTCCCTGAAGTTACCAATAGGGGAAGCTTGAGAGCATGCTGCATACCATTTTATTATTGAATTCAATATATGTCCAGTATGCAGTAAGCTTCTAAGGACCCTCAAATGGAAGCTTTAGACTAAGAGATCTTCAGCATTTAACTCTATGACTCTGATTAATCAAAACCCAATTCATGAATAAGAGAATGACTCTTTATGAATCCGGAGCATCTGAGGAGTGGCAGGTGCCTCCATGCACTATGCCAGAAATCTTACTCCAGTCATAGACTAGAGTAAATATCCATTTGGCGAAGCTGGGAAAAACTGGAGTAAAAGCGCGAAAATTTTGGCACAAAGTCAAAATGAGACAACATTTTCTGAATTTTCGAAGCTTTTATGCCACCTTTTTGGCATAAAAGATTTGTTATATCGGAGCCAAAGACTGTGTAATTCCTTTAACGTAAAGGCTTATTTCTGGTAACATTTGTTTAAATCTAGATGAAGAATGAATTTATTTTTTGAGGAGAAATGTGGTTTATGAAATTGTCTCTTTATTACAAATCTCCCATCGTTAGACCTACAGCATGAAATTATTTTACACAGCTTACAATTAGCTCACCATAGAAGAAAAGACACATTAAATGCCTGAGCACTAGAGTTGAGCGAAAAGGGTCGAAAAAATTCAAAAGTCGCCGACTTTTGGCAAAGTCGGGTTTCATGAAACGAAACCCGACCCTAGGATGAGGTCGGCCACGAGGTCGGCGACTTACGCGCCAAAGTCGCGTTTCAAAAGTTTGTTTTGCGCTCTTTTTCAGCCAATCAGGATCCACGGACACTGTGGGCAACGTGATGACCTAGGCACGGGTCACCACCATCTTTCAGAAGGGCATGCAAGTGATTGGCTTGCTTTGGTGGGCGTCACAGGGGGTATAAAAGGGCGTGCACGCCGACCGCCATCTTACTTCTGCCGATCTTAGTATAGGGAGAGGTTGCTGCTGATTCTGTAGGGAGAGCGTTAGGCAGGGAAGAAGACAAAAAAACTGCTTCTGCTGCTAGCGATTTGGCCTGCACAACACACAAGTCACTGTGTGTGCAGTGTAAGGGGAGGCTATATTGTGGTGTATCAGTGGTGTTGGTTGTTGGGCTGCCTTTTAAGGCTTCCTGACACGCTGGCATTGCTGTTTACCCACTGCTCCGCAAACTGCTTTTTTAAAAGCAATCCAATCTCCCTTATCCTCCAGTCACTTTTGTCACAGCTGTGCCATCGAGCCTGTCACATAGCGCTCAGATATCAGTGGGCCTCACACAATCCACAAGTGTCCAGTGTCCAAAAGTGTGCGCAGAGATTCAAAATCTCCATTATCCTCTCGTCACTTTGGTCACAGGCAGCTGTGCCATCGAGCCTGTCACATAGCGCTCAGATATCAGTGGGCCTCACACAATCCACAAGTGTCCAGTGTCCAAAAGTGTGCGCAGAGATTCAAAATCTCCATTATCCTCTCGTCACTTTGGTCACAGCTGTGCCATCGAGCCTGTCACATAGCGCTCAGATATCAGTGGGCCTCACACAATCCACAAGTGTCCAGTGTCCAAAAGTGTGCGCAGAGATTCAAAATCTCCATTATCCTCTCGTCACTTTGGTCACAGGCAGCTGTGCCATCGAGCGTGTCACATAGCCCTCAGATATCAGTGGGCCTCACAAAATCCACAAGTGTCCAGTGTCCAAAAGTGTGCGCAGAGATTCAAAATCTCCATTATCCTCTCGTCACTTTGGTCACAGGCAGCTGTGCCATCGAGCGTGTCACATAGCGCTCAGATATCGGTGGGCCTCACACAATCCACAAGTGTCCAGTGTCCAAAAGTGTGCGCAGAGATTCAAAATCTCCATTATCCTCTCGTCACTTTGGTCACAGGCAGCTGTGCCATCGAGCGTGTCACATAGCGCTCAGATATCAGTGGGCCTCACACAATCCACAAGTGTCCAGTGTCCAAAAGTGTGCGCAGAGATTCAAAATCTCCATTATCCTCTCGTCACTTTGGTCACAGGCAGCTGTGCCATCGAGCCTTTCACATAGCGCTCAGATATCAGTGGGCCTCACACAATCCACAAGTGTCCAGTGTCCAAAAGTGTGCGCAGAGATTCAAAATCTCCATTATCCTCTCGTCACTTTGGTCACAGGCAGCTGTGCCATCGAGCCTGTCACATAGCACTCAGATATCAGTGGGCCTCACACAATCCACAAGTGTCCAGTGTCCAAAAGTGTGCGCAGAGATTCAAAATCTCCATTATCCTCTCGTCACTTTGGTCACAGGCAGCTGTGCCATCGAGCCTGTCACATAGCGCTCAGATATCAGTGGGCCTCACACAATCCAAAAGTGTCCACTGTCCACAAGTGTGTGCAGAAATTCTAAATCTCCCCTGTTCTATAGACACCTTGTACCTTGTTTTACATTACTATATAGTTTGTTGGATTTTGTCTACATTTCTACCAAAAATGAGGAAGGCTGGTGGAAGAGGCCGTGGAATTGGGCGGGGGTTGGCAGCTGGTAATGATGGTGTTGGTGGTGGATCTGATGGTAGTGGCAAGAGCAAAATAGGACCGAATGCAGGAGGTGCTGACCCTGCGTCATCGTCTGGCTACATAAGGCCTCGAACGCTTAGTTTTCTAGGAGTTGGCAAACCGCTTTTAAAGCCAGAGCATCAGGAAAAAGTTTTGTCTTACATTGCTGACTCAGCCTCCAGCTCTATCGCCTCCTCTTCTTCAGTTGTAAAAAGTAAAAGCACTGAGTCGTCATTGGAGGCTCATGTTCATGAACCACACCTTTCCTTGTGTCCTTCACCCCAACCAAGATTGAAGGATGACGCAGGCCATACTACTGATTACTCCATGGAGCTGTTTTCACATACCATGCCTGGATTATCAAGTGAAATGGTGAATTACCCAGGCCAAGATAAATCTGACATGGAGTGCACTGATGCACAGCCGCTGATGGATGATTCTGCTGGTACATTCACTCAGAGCACTACATTGTCCTCGCAGTGTACAGAGCCAGATTTTGACCCTGATGAGACTCAGGTGCCCCTTCCCGCACACTATACCACCATACACGGTGACACAGAGAAAGGTGCACATGACATAGAAGAGGAGGTGATGGATGACCCAGTTGTTGACCCAGATTGGCATCCATTGGGGGAAGAGGGTGCTGCTTCCAATAGCTCAGATGAGGAGCATCCACAGCAGACATCGACATCGCAACAGCTGTTATCTGGCAGGCCCGGAGCACTCCAAAGACAGGTTCCAAACATCAAAAGAGTTGCTGGACAGCTTGTCCAGAGGGTCAAAAGATCACAGCGTGCTAGGCCGCAAAATGTCTGCCAAAGTAGGAAGAGTGCAGTGTGGCACTTTTTTGAACAAAATCCTCATGATCAGGCCAAGGTTATCTGTAAGAAGTGCGCAAAGACCTTTAGCCGAGGGAAAAATCTGAAAAATTTGAATACCTGTTGCATGCTTAGACATTTAACCAGCATGCACTTGCAAGCGTGGACACAACACCAAACCTCAAGTGCCACATGTGCAACTGATCACAACGAAGGTAGTCAGCAACGCTACATTGTTTCCCCCACTGTAAGCCCACCGGTTAGCACAGCAGCAAATGTTGAGGTGTCGTTGCAAGACCACAGCAGTCAGGGAATCCCACTGTTATATCAACGAAAGACTGATTCTAGGCCATCAGAAAGAACACCAACTCCATCACCATCATCAACCCTCTCTCAGTCCGCCCTGTCCAACGCTACTTCCACCATATGCAGCTCTCAAGTCCAGCTCACCCTCCCAGACACTATGAGTAGGTCAAGAAAGTACTCAGTCTCTCATCCGCGTACACTGGGTTTGAACGCCCACATTGCCAAACTAATCTCGTTTGAGATGATGCCCTTTCGGTTGGTGGAAAGCACAGCTTTCCGCGAACTCATGGCCTATGCAGTACCACGCTATGACCTACCCAGTCGCCACTTCTTCTCTCGCAAAGCCATCCCAGCCCTCCACCATCATGTGAAAGACCGCATTGTCCATGCACTCAAGCAGTCAGTGAGCGGAAAGGTGCACCTCACAACTGATGCATGGTCCAGTCGGCATGGCCAGGGCCGTTACGTGTCCATCACTGCGCACTGGGTTAATGTGGTGGATGCAGGGTCCACAGGGGACAGCGGTGGTGGGACAGTGCTGCCTAGCCCACGGTATAGGAAACAGTTGGCTGTAGGCGTTCGACCCTCCTCCTCCTCCTCCTCCAGAAGCGAAAGCTCGTCCACAGAGCGCAGTCGTACGAGCACTCCATCTGCAGCTGCCACTGTTGCACACGATGTGTCCCCCTATCGAGCAGCTAGTGGAAAGCGTCAGCAGGCTGTGTTGCAGATGATGTGTTTGGGCGACAGACACACCGCCGAGGTGCTGGCCGAGTACTTGAAGCGACAAACTGAGTCATGGCTGGGCAGTGTACATCTTGAGGCAGGCAAGGTAGTTAGTGATAACGGCCGTAATTTTGTGGCAGCCATAGCCCATTCAAAACTCAGCGACATACCTTGCTTGGCTCACACCTTGAACCTGGTGGTGCAGTGCTTCCTCAAAAATTATCCGGAGTTAACAGCCCTGCTCCAGAAGGTGCGAAGACTGTGCGCGCACATCCGCCGGTCGCCTGTACACTCCGTTCGTATGCAGAAGCTGCAGCGATTGCTCCACCTTCCCAACCACCGCCTCATTATCGACATTGCAACAAGGTGGAACTCCACCCTGCACATGGTGGAGCGGCTGTGCGAGCAGAGGCAGGCCATAATGCATTTGTGGGAGGATACACGGCCAGGCACTTTGAGAGCAGACATGGAGTTGACAGGCGTGCAGTGGTCGAAGCTGAAAGACCTTTGTAAAGTCCTTCAGTGTTTTGAGGAATGCACACGGCTGGAAAGCGCAGACGACGCCATCCTAAGCATGAGCATCCCACTTATGCGTCTGCTCATGCAAACTTTGACGCACCTTAAGGAGCAGGCGTCTGCAGCCAATGTTGATGAGGAGGAAGAGGAGGAGGGAATCCTTGATGACATTCAGCCATTGTCTGCTCAGGGACCTCTCCTGGACGAGGTGGAGGAAGAAGAGGAGGAGGAGGAGGATGATGGGGATGATTACTTAGGGGAGGAGGATGCATCTCGTGGGGCAAGTGAAAATGTTGGCGTGGCAAGGTCTGGTACAGGGTTTGTGCGTGACTGGAGGGATGTGGATTTGCCAGAAAGTGCTCCTCCACCCAGCACTCGCAGTGCATCATTGACAGCGGGAACATTGGCCCACATGTCAGATTATGCCTTGCGGATCCTAAAAAGGGACCCCCGCATTGCCAAAATGATGAACGATGACGACTACTGGTTGGCCAGCATCCTGGATCCACGCTATAAAGGCAAATTACAAAACATCATGCCACAGGAGAACCTTGACCTAATATTGGCTAATAAACAAGCAACTCTGGTAAATCGGTTGCTTGAGGCATTCCCAGCACACAGCAGCGGTGATGGTTCTCACACGATCCGTACGGGCCGGGGGCAGCTTGGCAGAGGTGTTCGTGGTGCACACAGCAGAAGTGGCGTTGGAGACAGGGGTTTCATGACAATGTTGTGGACTGATTTTTCAAATACCGCTCACACAACTGGTAATACTGCATCGATGGAAAGTGACAGGAGACAGCAGTTGTCAACTATGGTTACAAACTAATTTTCCTCCCATATCGATGTTCTCCCACACAGGTCATTCCCCTTTGACTATTGGGCCGCTAAACTGGACACCTGGCCTGAATTGGCCCAATATGCCTTACAGGAGCTCGCTTGCCCAGCTGCAAGTGTGCTATCGGAAAGAGTCTTCAGTGCAGCTGGATCAATCCTGACAGAAAAAAGGACCCGTCTGTCAACCCAAAATGTGGATGATCTAACCTTCATTAAAATGAACTACGCATGGGTTTCCAAGGATTTTGTCCCACCTTCCCCTGATGACACATAGGGTGACAGAAAAATGGCTTGCTTTGGTCCACCTCTTCCTGGTACTTCACCTATTTCGCCTTTTGCATCAGCTGAATGTCCAACATCAACATATGCCACTTTCTAAAACTCCCTAACTGTGCTGCCTGCCCCCCCATGGCCGGGGTCACCACCTACCGCACGACACCGTGCGAGTGCCGTTGCCCTGGACAGGTGGGTAGGCCGACTCTTGGGCGCGGGCACTGGCACAGGGTCCCTCATAGTGCAATCAAGTGTCTCTGACGGCGGTGGTGCACACCCGCCGTCAGACACACCGCTGTACTATGAGGGGCCCAGTGCCAGTACCGACGCCCACGAGTGGGCCCCCCTTGCTTGGGCAGGGCCCCAGCATTTGCAATCTTTACCTCTCCCTGCTCCTCCGCTGTGTAATCTGGGCCGTCAAATCCATACTGTGCCTGACACCGTCTGAGCCTGCCTCCTGAGACATATATTTTGAATGTGTACGCTATCCATACATGTTATCCAGGGATACGGTACCCTTTCTAACCTTTGTGCAATCACGTGCAATCCATACTGGGCCTAACACCGTCTGAGCCTGCCTCCTGAGACATATATTTTGAATGTGTACGCTATCCATACATGTTATCCGGGGATACGGTACCCTTTCTAACCTTTGTGCAATCACGTGCAATCCATACTGGGCATAACACCGTCTGAGCCTTCCTCCTGAGACATATATTTTGAATGTGTACGCTATCCATACATGTTATCCGGGGATACGGTACCCTTTCTAACCTTTGTGCAATCACGTGCAATCCATACTGTGCCTGACACCGTCTGAGCCTGCCTCCTGAGACATATATTTTGAATGTGTACGCTATCCATACATGTTATCCAGGGATACGGTACCCTTTCTAACCTTTGTGCAATCACGTGCAATCCATACTTGGCCTGACACCGTCTGAGCCTGCCTCCTGAGACATATATTTTGAATGTGTACACTATCCATACATGTTATCCAGGGATACGGTACCCTTTCTAACCTTTGTGCAATCACGTGCAATCCATACTGGGCCTAACACCATCTGAGCCTGCCTCCTGAGACATATATTTTGAATGTGTACGCTATCCATGCATGTTATCCGGGGATACGGTACCCTTTCTAACCTTTGTGCAATCACGTGCAATCCATACTGGGCCTAACACCGTCTGAGCCTGCCTCCTGAGACATATATTTTGAATGTGTACGCTATCCATACATGTTATCCGGGGATACGGTACCCTTTCTAACCTTTGTGCAATCACGTGCAATCCATACTGGGCCTAACACCGTCTGAGCCTGCCTCCTGAGACATATATTTTGAATGTGTACGCTATCCATACATGTTATCCGGGGATACGGTACCCTTTCTAACCTTTGTGCAATCACGTGCAATCCATACTGGGCCTGACACCGTCTGAGCCTGCCTCCTGAGACATATATTTTGAATGTGTACGCTATCCATACATGTTATCCGGGGATACGGTACCCTTTCTAACCTTTGTGCAATCACGTGCAATCAATACTGTGCCTGACACCGTCTGAGCCTGCCTCCTGAGACATATATTTTGAATGTGTACGCTATCCATACATGTTATCCGGGGATACGGTACCCTTTCTAACCTTTGTGCAATCACGTGCAATCCATACTGGGCCTGACACCGTCTGAGCCTGCCTCCTGAGACATATATTTTGAATGTGCACGCTATCCATACATGTTATCCAGGGATACGGTACCCTTTCTAACCTTTGTGCAATCACGTGCAATCCATACTGGGCGTGAGAACGGCTGGCGAGCTGTTAAGCAAGCTACAGCACCTGTCCAGACAAGTACAGGGATTCCCTAGCGAGGAGACTTATTTGATTGTTTTCAATGTTGGGACAGCAATTTTTGGGGAGCACTATACTCTGGAGAATGATAGATGGGGCCCACCATACACTGGAACATTCCAAAGGTGGACATCAGACACTGGAGCAGCATTTACAGGGCCCATTATACACTAGAGCATTAGAAATGGGGCCCATTATGTTTGGAGCATTATTTGGGCCCATAAGACAGTGGAGCTTCATCCATGGGGACCAACATATACTGTAGCATTATGTGGAGCTCATCATATACTGTTTCAAACATTATATGGGACCAGTGATTCTGTATGGAGAAATAGATGGGCCTCGTCATGAGATGTAAAAAGTGAGGTATTTTTCATTGTACTATACCGCTATTTATCTGCCGTATCGGAGCATGATGAGTTGTGGTATGTGTTAAAGGGGCGCTCTTTCACCCAGGGCACATGAAAACCTGCAGCCAGCCCTCCCCCCCCACAACTTTAGCCAAATAACCCCCATTTTTCAGTGCGTAACTTGTATTATGAAGTTAATTAAGGTTGACAAGCTTAAGTAAGAAGAATTGATGCTTTTGGCATTCAAATGGGCACTGTAGGTGTGTTTCCTATCCTCCTCTCACTGCCGACTTTTATTCCCCATTGACTTACATTGGGTTTAGTGTTTCGGGACGACACCGACTTTTCCCTATAATCGGACGATCTTGCTCGACCCGACTTTTGGAAAAGTCGGGTTTCACGAAACGAAACGCGACCCTAAAAAAACAAAAGTCGCTCAACTCTACTGAGCACATCAGGAGCAATTTTTCACATGTGACATTTGCTCAGTCCTTTACCTAAAATTATCCCCTTTTGTGCAGCTGACATGAGGAGGACACTGCCTTATTGAAATATGTGCCTTCACCATAAAAGCAATTACATTGATTTGCTGTAAAGACGTTCTGCTGATCCTAATGTGTATTTCCATTATTTCCATTATTCTCTGGTTATATAAATCCATGTGGTTTTATCCTGATGAAGAAGTCTGATGACTTTGAAATGCAATGATGATACAACTGCATAAAGTCCACTTTGTATCCTGGACCATTCTTTCGGTTCTCCATCAGCAGCTCGTACAAAGACGAGGGCTACTACTGTGCAGGCACGTACAGCGCCATCTTGGAAGAGGATTTTTTTTCTCCTCCAGCAGGATGGTGCCGCCAGCGCATGCGCAGTAGCAGCTATCGGATCGTAGCTATAGAAAACTCTTTGAATGAGAAGGTGTGTCCAAACTTTTGGTCTATACTGTATATATATATATATATATATATATATATATATATAAATTGTATCTCTTGCATTTGTTGGTCACATGTTTGTCTCGCAGTTCAAGGTGATTTTCCTTAGATATTTACTGATATCACTTCTGAAGAAGTCTCTTGTCTCATTATTTGAGCTGAGACTGTTAGTCTCACTATGACACATACTGTAAGTTTAGTGCATGTTTTTATTTGAAATTAATTTGTTTGTATCTGGTGTATTTTTGCATTACTGAGTAACAATATTACATTTTGGAAAGTGCCTGTCCAAACACAGTTTTTTTTTTTATCTTCATATTGCAATGATTCTTTACTATGTAGCAAGAACTCTGTGTTATAATCTATTGAGATTTTATATGCTCTTGTATTTTTTGCATGGACACTTGTCAGATTTTGATTCAAGTCATGGATTAAAAGTGCCAATGCAAGTCTGTAGGTTTGTGAAAAAATCGGACGGCTCTTGGATGCCATCTGTGTGCCATCTGTGAACTGAATGTTTTTCACGTACTGTTTGATTGGAGAATTTTGAGATAAAAGTCATCTTTTCTTTCATGTAAAAGTAATTGGTAAAAACACTTATGCTAAAAACTCTGACAAAACTGACCCTCTGACAAAATTCTGATGAAAATATGTGTAAAGTGCTATGGAGTATGATGGCGCTATATAAGTAAGCAGAATAAATAAATTAGTAAAGAAAATATGGTCAAAAAATATGATGAAACTAAATGTTTTTATGCACAATAAAAATCACTGATTTATAAGGCAAAAAATCCCACTTATTAAACCTGAAAGGGCACACCTGTGAAGTGAAAACCATTTCCGGTGACTACCTCTTGAAGCTCATCAAGAGAATGCCAAGAGTGTGCAAAGCAGTAATCAAAGCAAAAGGTGGCTACTTTGAAGAACCTAGAATATAAGACATATTTTCAGTTGTTTCACACTTTTTTGTTAATTATATAATTCCACATGTGTTAATTCATAGTTTTGATGCCTTCAGAGTGAATCTACAATTTTCATAGACATGAAAATAAAGAAAACTCTTTGAATGAGAAGGTGTGTCCAAACTTGTGGTCTGTACTGTATAATCAAGATGGCGTCGCCGGAAGAACATGTCGCCGGCGTGGACGACGTTGGGATCCAAAATGGCGTCGGCAAAATCTCGCGAGTTTTTGCCGACGCCATTTTGGATCCCGACGTCGTCCTCGCCGGCGACATGTTCTTTCGGCGACGCCATCTTGAGTATCACGGGATTTCGCCAATCCAAAATAGCGTCGCCGCAGGAACATGTCGCCGGAGTGGATGCGGTCGGGATCCAAAATGGCGTCGGCGAAATCTCGACTATCGCGGGATTTCGCCGAACCAAAATGGCGTCGCCGCAAGAACATGTCGCCGGAGTGGAGGACGTCTGGATCCAGGATGGCGCCGGCGGAAGAAGATGTCGGGGATCGTGGATCAGCGGTGATGACGGCGTGAGTATGAGAGACGGAGTGAGAGAAAGGGTCATATGTGGAGTGATAGAGTGAGTGGACGTGAGTGGAGATGGTGAAAGGTGAGAGGAGTGTGTGTGTTGAGGGTTAACATGGAAAGAGGTGTGCGGTGACGTCACCGGTTACAACTGGATGGAAGTTGTTACAACCGGAAGCTGCTTAGGGCATTTATTATTATAGATACTGTATATGCAGTTGTGCTCAAGAGTTTACATACCCCAGCAGAATTTTTGCTTTCTTGACCTTTTTTCAGAGAATATGATGAATCATAACGCCAAAACCTTTTCTACACTCATGGTTAGTGGTTAGGTGAAGCCATTTATTGTCAAACTACTGTGTTTTCTCTTTTTAAATCATAATTTCAACCCAAAACATCCAAATGACCCTCATCAAAAGTTTGCATACCCTGGTGATTTTGGCCTGATAACATGCACAGAAGTTGACACAAAAGGGTTTTAATGGCTACTAAAGGTAACATTCTCACCTGTGACCTGTTTTCTTGCAATCAGTGTGCATGCATAAAAGCTGGGTGAGTTTCTTGGATCCAGACAGACTCTTGCACCTTTCATCCAGCCACTGACATTTCTGGACTACAAGTCATGGGGAAAGCAAAAGAATTGTCAATGGATCTACGAGAAAAGGTAATTGAACTATATAAATCAGGAAAGGGATGCAAAAAGATATCCAAGGAATTGATAATGCCAATCAGCAGCGTTCAAACTGTGATTAACAAATGGAAAGTCAGGGGCTCTGTAAAACAAAACTACGGTGAGGTAGACCAACAAAAATTTCGTCCACAACTGCCAGGAAAATTGTTCGGGGTGCAAAGAAAAACCCCAAATAACATCAGCTGAAATACTGGACTCTCTGAAAACTAGCTGTGTGGCTGTTTCAATATGCACAATGAGGAGGCACTTGAAGAAAAATGGGCTGCATGGTTGAGTCCCCAGAAGAAAGCCATTACTGCGCAAATGCCAAAAAGTATCTTGCTATAATATGCAAAACAGCATAGAGACAAGGCTCAAAACTTCTGGAACAGGGTAACTTGGAGTGATGAGACCAAAATTTAACTTTTTGGCCCCAACCATAAATGTTACATTTGGAGAGAGGTCAACAAGGCCTATCATGAAAGGAAGACCATTCCTGTAAAGCACGTGAGTGAATCGCTGATGTTCTGGGATGTGTGAGCTACAAAGGCACAGGAAATTGTTCAAATTTGAAAGAAAGATGAATGCGGCATGTTATCAGCAAATACTGGAGGCAAATTTGCAATTATCAGCCTGGAAGCTGTGCATGGGACGTGCCTGGATGTTCCAACATGACAACGATCCAAAACACAAGGCCAAGTCAACCTGTCATTGGCTACAGCAGAACAAAGTGAAGATTCTGGAGTGGCCATCTCAGTATCCTGACCTCAATATCATTGATCCACTCTTGAGAGATCTAAAGAATGCAGTTCATGCTAGACAGCCCAGGAATTTACAGGAACTGGAGGCTTTTTGCCAAGAAGAGTGGGCAGCTTTACCATCTGAGAAAATAAAGAACCTCATCCACAACTACCACAAAAGACTTCAAGCTGTCATTGATGTTAGAGGGGACAATACACGGTATTAACAAATGGGGTATGTGAACTTTTGATTAGGGTCATTTGGATGTTTTGAGTTGCCATTATGATTTAAAAAGAGAAAAAACAGTAGATTGACAATAAATGGCTTTACCCAACCATGAAACATGAGTGAAGAAAGAGTGTTGGTGTTATCATTCATATTCTCTGAAAAAAAAGGCCAAGAAAGCAAAAATTCTGACGGGATATGTAAACTTTTGAGCACAACTGTAACAATAATGGAAAAAATAGCACAGCATCAAATATCACATCAGCTGTACCAGTAATGAGAATACCAGTCTAAGGGAGAAGATAAGGAAGTTAAATGATAAGAAACTTTGTTTTCTTCCTGTGACGGACAGAGATCCCTTGCGTATAACCAAAATTCAGCTTCCTCAGAGAGTAAAGTCATTGCAAGCATGCTTGGACTGGCCCACAGGAGAACAGGAGAATCCACTGGTGGTCCCCTGTGCAGGAATGGGCCAGCACCCTTTTATATGAGCAGTACTTGGCACTTTTTGATTGAATCACTATGTACAGACAGAGACGGCATCTTATTCATTTGCCAATCTACCCAGTTCATTGTTATATAAATTTGTGATTGAGGACAATGTCACGTTTACATGTATTGGGGGACTGGAGTTGGTTACTGGTGGACCCTTGGAAAGCAAGTCCGACACTAGTTGCAAGTGTATCTGTTTGTTTTATCTAGTAAATAAAATGGCAATAAAAAATACAGAGAGAGCAAGTATCAGCTACATAGACTACAATATGTGTGAACGCTACTTTATCTATGAAAAACACAGATAAAACTCAATCATGAAAAGCTGGCATCTGAATGAGCCTTTACAATGACTAAGATAACATTCAGCTAAAATCCATAAAATTAATAATCTGTTGTAATGTTCTCACCTAGATATGAGCGAATCACTTTGCGGTGAATCAAATTTGTAAAGAACAGTTTGTGCAAGGCCATTAAGATGGCCACAATTTTGTTTAGTTGAAAAGGGCTGGAAAAAGGAAAAAATATAAAACAAAGTAATATTCACATCTCTATGGGACCAGTGCAGTGAAGAAGACTAGCAGTCTGTGATTGAAGACTAATAAAGAAAACTTGGCACTCAATTTCTAGAATATTTTTTGGGGATTTTTTAATGCAGCCAGAAAGCCTCACTGGCCTTCATCAGTAACAGACTGCAGTATAGTAGACACAGCTGACCAACAGTGGATTCTGGGTTGCTGATGTCTGCATGGCACCCTCACCCACCCAGGTACTATTTGATTCAGGCTCCATGCCCAGCGCCTAGTGAATGACCAGGCACATTTAAAGTGACTATGGTGTCACTTCTATTATCGCACTGAATGCGATTAACTACTATTCCGCAGTCTGTTACTGATGAAGGCCAGTGAGGCCGAAACGTCTATTATTTTCTGGCTGCATTAAAAAATCCAAAAAAATATTCTAGACGTTGAGTGCCAAGTTTTCTTTATTATTCATGTATGGTTTGGGGCCCTACTTGAGCACCTTCTGAAGTTGTGCATACGCTGTTTTTCCTGTGATTGAAGACTAAACTGGAGCGACCAAAAGTAGGATGCTTTGCAGATAAGATGATTGTCAAAAGATAAGTATTATTTTTTATAGTTTTCATCCTTTGCTTGAAATTCTCCAGACAAAAATAAGAAGCATTGAATTAAAATCACATTTCATTGGTAAATTTGAGCCAACTTCTGAATTCAAATTTTGGTCAGATTCACCCTTCATCATTACATTTTTCTTCAAAATGTCCTAAAATTAATTAATAAACCAGTCATTGACGAAAGAAATAAATTACCATCACAGTATTTCCCTATGTATTAAAGACTTTATTCGTTTAAATCTCACAGTCATTATCATTAATCACAGAAGATTAATCAAGCAATTCATAGCCACCATTACATTTTTTTTAATAGCAGCATGAACATAAATTACCCTCCATGTCCCTCTCTCATGACTTTTCTGTTTTGACCACTTTTTATTACTATCACGAAATGTACTTTGTTGACCTTTGCTCAAATGTTTTATTAATTGAAATTGCTCCTGATTGAAAATGTCGCCAATGCTGGTTCAGGCACAGTGTTTCAGATGACAGACTGCTATCATAAGGCTTCGGGAGATACAAGGTCAATGAGAGAAGATAAAAGAGAGCTAAGAGTGATGAAAAGCAACAGAAGTAAGTCAGAATATAAAACATAAAAGGAGCATTTGGACGTTTACATTGTGGAATTATGAAAATCACAAAATCTTTAAATATGTTAATGATATACAAATGATGTGAAAATGTAAACAAAATTTCCAAAGTATCTCAAATTATTCAATATGAATTATGAGCGCAATGCACAAAAATACATGCAGTTACATGACTTGGCTGCTATCAATGAGGTTATTAATGGTTGTCTGAGGAATGTTCTGCCACACTGAATGCACTTGGAAAAATCGTCAAGATCCACTTCTAGCAGCACCTTTTGCAATTACTGGCCAATGATGATGCTCAGTGGGAGACAAAATCAGAGACACTGCAGGGCATGGTAGCACGCTTAGGCCATGCAGCTGCACAAAGTAGCAAGAGCAGCACGAGTAGCATGAGCCTAGGGTTATTGTGTTAAAAACAGCTCCTGGGACATTTTGCAGACATGGGCATACTACTGTTCCACGACTAAAGCAGTTTAAATGTTGAGCTGTTAGTGTACCTGAACTGAAGGCTAGAGGGGTCCAGCTACTCTACTTTGCGCCATCACCTATCATAATCCCAAGAAAAGGACCAGTGTGATGTTCTTTTGTGAAGTCCTCTTCATGGTATTGTCCGTGTGGACTCCAGATAAATCTCTGGCTATCATTGCGTCCAAGACAAAGGCAGGACTTATTGCTGAAGAGGATAGACCTTCATTCCAGTCTCTATTGCCATCTTGCTTTATACCATAATAGCTTCTGAGTGGTGGCGTGTGGTCAATAGAACACTTGTAGTTGGACGTCGGGCTTGTAGCCCAATTTTATGCAAATGCATATTCATGGTTTGTGTAGACATTGACGCCTTAGGGTTGGTATCTGATATTCAATTTCACTTGCAGTACAGAATGGATTAATTATGCAACCAGTGGTACGGCCATTTCTCTAAAGTGTCCCAGGAGATTCACTCCAATGAAAGTCTTAGGTGCAAAGTGAATGTTTAGACTACAAAATTCTAAGTAACAAGAGTTCAACCACAGCTAAGTCTAATTAATTAAACAGTCATCCAATAGAAAGATGACTACAAAAAGGCATTACTTAACAAATAAAACCCCTTCCAATTTCATGCTGTCAGCAATGGTACCACATGGTAGAGAAATGTTACAATAGTTTCTTTAAACAAGAAAGATGAAGGCTACCAGAAGATCATCAAAGCTTTATTTTTCAGTCAGAATACTGGTGCAAACATGATTCAAAGGCTTAATAAGGTGAAACTGAAATCATCTCAAAGAAACATCTATGCTGACTCATTAACACCTGAACAGGAGAATCTTCTTATGAGAAGGGTTGAAGAAAATCGACATTCAAGTTCACTGCAATTAGTTAAAGAAGTAGAAGGCCAAACCGAGTGTTTCCTGTGACACAGTATGACTTACACTGCAGAGGAATAACATTAATGGGTGTTGTCCACAAAGGAAGCCTCTCCTAAAGACCACACTCAAAAAAGCCTGCCTACAATTTGCCAGGGCTCATGCTGAAACTTATGAAAACTGCTGAAATGCTATATTCTATAGTGATAAGACAAACATATATTTTTTTTTGGAAATGATGGCTTCAAAACTGTATGGTGTCACAAAGACGAGAAGTACAAAAAAAAAGTGCATGGCACCTACAGTGACACAGGATGGTAGCAGTGTCCTTATGTGAGGCTACATGAATGCTACAGGTGTCTAAAAGCTATGTTTCATTAATTGTATCATGAATTCACAGATGGACTGCTTAATGTTGAAAGAGAAGATGTTGTCATTACTCCGTGCCCTTGGTAGACATGCACTTTTCCAACATGACAATGATCCAAAATACACATTGGAGGCCACTGCTGTATTTCTAAATGAGAGCAATGTCAAAGTGGTTCAGTAACCAAGCGTCTCCTAATCTGAGCCCAATTGAACACCTATGGGGAATTTGGAAGACATAAGTTGTCAACATTCTCCATCTAGCATCCAGGCTCTAAGAGAGGTCATTCTTGAAGATTGGAAAAATGTTGTATGTTGCCATATCTCGCAACATGTCAGTTTCACACTGAGAAGACTAATTTTAATAAAATTGAAGATTTTGTAAGGATAAGCTAACTAACCTTAATTTTATGTAATGGGAAATTCTATTAAACTGTTTTGTCAAAATTTTGGAAATTGTTTATATGTTTAGTGAGATATTAATTAAAATATTGCATTTCAAAGGGTGTGTACTCATTTATGCTGAGCACTGTATATACAGCAGATAAACAGAAAGATAAATGATCGATAGATAGACAGACAAACAGACTGACTGACTTAAATGTATTGGTGGTCAACCTTATGGTGTGCTGCTCCATAGTCAATGAGTTTTTTGAGTAAAGCTCTCAGCTGTTTCCATCTGCACCCTACAGATTTAATGGTACAGCAAGGAACATACTTGGCCCCTGTTCCAGTCAAACTCATCCACACTGTGGATGTGGAGTGAGGGGGAACCAGCTTAGGGCCAGCTCAGGGGCATATCTACAATGGGTGCAGGGGCTACTGTTGCGCACAAGGTCGATAGAGCCCATCTGAAAAGACCAGTTTGGGGTCCTGCAGGACATTTTGCTTTAGGGTCCACAATCTTCAAGCTGTACAGTGATCAATTATTGGACAATTATTACTTATCCTATAATAGATGATAAATATCTACGATGAGAAAAGTCCTTAAAGGAAACCTGTCAACTCATTTTTCACATATAAGCTGCGGCCATCGCCATTAGGGGCTTATCTACAGCATTCTATAATGCTGTAGATAAGCCCCGATGTAACCTGAAAGATATGAAAAACAAGTTAGATTGTACTCACCCAGTGGCGGTCCGGTGCTGTCCGGGTCCAATGGGTGTCGCAGGTCCAGATCCGGAGCCTCCCATCTTCATGCGATGACGTCATCTTCCTTGCTTCTGTCGCGGCTCCTGTGCAGGTGTAATTCTCAACCCTGTTGAGGGCAGAGCATAGTACTGCAGTGCGCAGGTGACGGGAAAGGTGAGAGAGGCTCGGTGCCTGTGCACTGCAGTACTTTACTCTGCCCTCAACAGGACAAATCAGTATGCCTGCGCAGGAGCCGTGACAGAAGCAAGGAAGAGGACGTCATTGCATGAAGATTGGAGGCACCGGACCTGGACCCACGACACCCATCGGACTGGACCCCCCCAGGTGAGTATAATCTAACCTGTTTTTCTTACCTTTCAGGTTACATCGGGGGCTTATCTACAGTATTATAGAATGCTGTAGATAAGCCCCTAATGGAGGTGGCCGCAGCTTAAATGTGAAAAATGAGGTGACAGGTTCCCTTTAAAGCAGACTCACATCTGACAGTCCATGTGTGTGCTGGAAACTAAAACAGCAAACCTCTCATTTTAAGTGAGAGACCTGATCAGTGGGTGGGCTGAGGGGTGGAGGGAGAGTGCTAAAAAAATCCTCTCTTATTTTTACTGGGTTGTTTACACAGAGGTGCTCCACCATAACGAAAATCCATGATTTTTTTTTTTTTTTTTTTAAAATTCTGCTACCTTAATAGACTGAATGTATATATAACCATGCTTAGATATTTATTGACTGAGTGGCTTTATACTTTGGGTTTATTTATTTCATGTGCTGTTTATTGCAAAAGCCTATTATTTTAAGGGAAAGATTTAGACTAGCAATCTTTCCAGGTAGTGGAACTCTTGGCCAATTAGTATTTTATATGGCCCAGTTTACAGGATAACTACTTGGCGAAGAATACCTCTGACTGAGGGTCAGTCTTTATGGGCACATTTAAAATTGATATGTGCAATAAATAAGTGAGCCATTTTTTGAACTCATAGTGTCCTATTTTTGGTAATAGCATTGTCTTTTGAAAAAAATCCTCATTGTCCACTTAGTCTTCCTCCTTTTTGTTTGGGTGGTGATAGGTTTTCTAAAATTTTGTTTTCATCTCATTCCAACAGGATTTTTATATGATGAAATAAGATTACTTTTTTTATGTAATGGAGAGGGTACATTGTGCTAAACTTTCACGTAGGGTTAGTCTATATTGCTTTTTTTGACTTATCTTAGGTGGTGTTAGTTAAATATTTGGTTATATATACATTCATAAAAAACAAATCTGAACTGAGAAAAGTAAGTTAATGTGTATGCACAATGTAAGTGCATATTAACACATGACCATTAATCAGAGAAAACAAAAAACAAAAAACACAAATATCCTGAACTAAATCAAAATTATGTTTACTAAATACCCTTATTATTGTTATTATTACCTTTATGCATTATTTGCAGTATATTTTTTACTTTTTAGTTCAGGATATTTGTGTTTTTTGTTTTCTCTGGTTAATGGTCATGTGTTAATATGCACTTACGTTGTGCATACACATTAATTTACTTTTCTCAGTTCAGATTTGTTTTTTATTCATTTCATTGTGCATTCAGTGCATATAGGGGTGTGACCGCCCTTTTTCTGAGCTGGGAAAGCCATCCAGTCTGGCCTAAACTGTTACTAGTGGTTCAGCCGCTCGACCCTTATTCACACTCACGCCACTTGGCAAGTGAAAAGGTTTTAAATACTAGAGTAGGGACTGTCCCACAAGGGTTGCCGTCACGTGGCGGGATGGCTTGTACATTATTTTGATCAAAACTATGTTT
Source organism: Dendrobates tinctorius (assembly GCF_039654945.1). Lineage (NCBI taxonomy): Eukaryota > Metazoa > Chordata > Amphibia > Anura > Dendrobatidae > Dendrobates > Dendrobates tinctorius. The sequence goes on along the minus strand of NW_027361993.1, from coordinate 16,563,511 downwards.
ACTAAATACCATTATTATTATTATTATTATTATTATTATTATTATTACCTTTATGCATTATTTGCAGTATATTTTTTACTTTTTAGTTCAGGATATTTGTGTTTTTTGCTTTTTGTTTTCTCTGGTTAATGGTCATGTGTTAATATGCACTTACATTGTGCATACACATTAACGTTCAGATTTGTTTTTTATTCATTTCATTGTGCATTCAGTGCATATATGGGTGTTACCGCCCTTTTTCTGAGCTGGGAAAGCCATCCAGTCTGGCCTAAGCTGTTACTAGTGGTTCAGCCGCTCGACCCTTATTCACATTCACGTCACTTGGCAAGTGAAAAGGTTTTAAATACTAGAGTAGGGATTGTCCCACAAGGGTTGCCGTGACGTGGCGGGATGGCTTGTACATTATTTTGATCAAAATTATGTTTACTAAATACCCTTATTATTATTATTACCTTTATGCATTATTTGCAGCATATTTTTTACTTTTTAGTTCAGGATATTTGTGTGTTTTGTTTTTTGTTTTCTCTATATATACATTCAGTCTACTAAGGTGGTAGAATTTAAAAAAAAAATAAAATTTCATGGGTTTTCGTTATGGAGGAGCAACTAAGTATACTAATTTGTTAGTTAATTGTTTCAGGTGTTCCCATTGTGTACACAGAGGGCTAGAGAAAAAATAAATAAAAATGTTGGAATGAAAAATAGATAATTTGTATAGTGCATATAGATCTACAGAATTTTTGGGGAATAAATATTAAAGCTCTAAGCTCTGGGTATATGTAGCACAAATTAAAGGCTTCTGTAAAAGTTCAAATTTGGCAATGTAAATCTATATACAGTTAGCTCCCCCTAGATGTGGCTGCAAAAAGAAAGAATTATTTAATTCCTTGAGTCCGAAAAACAATGGCAGAGGGTTGGGAGACCCATGCTAATGTTTGTAATTTCTGGGAAGGCCTACAAATACTTTTAATATATACATAATAACAATTGATATTTTACATCAAAGTTCCTTCACTGTTTGTGATTTTAGGTTCTTCACTATTACAAGGTCACCGAGAAAAAAGAGACTTTTTAGCTTATTTTTTCTAGTAAGTGGTCCGACTTGCGCTATGTACATAATAGCTTTTTTCCTTCAAGCTGGAGAGCTTTTACCCTAGAGAAGGAGCTTAGTTTTGGATGATTCACTTTTCACTTCTTGATACTGTATGAGCCATGGATTTACTTTCTTATCAGGTTTACCGGGGGCTTATGGTCAATTTCCAATCATTCACTCTCACAGAAGTACTGAGTATTGTGTTACCTCGTCTTCTTTTCCCTGCTGTGCAGAGCTAACCTTCTGAAATATTGTCCTTTCAAGTTTTGGAAATAAGTTCTACGTGATAACTGTAATTTCCTAGTACATTGTTAGTGTCCATTTCACTTCGGAAATGATTAGATTGGAAATCTGTGATTTAACAATAGGATTAAAACTATTGAGTTTCTTATCATTGTCATCACCCAGAAAATGTTCAGATATTGCTAAAAATGACATACAAGAAAAACTCTGAAAAGTTAGAAAAAAAGTTAAAATTAAAAATTCAACGTCTGCTGAAAAAATAATTCAATTCAGCTGTTTATTAGATCTATCATATTTTTATCCAGCTGCGTTATATTTAACAGATAACTTCCACAGGGTTTGTTTTCCGGTGATACAGGAGCAGTGTCTGTATTTATTGTATAATTAGAACACTAATAACAGCAACAAAAAAACCCCACAGAAAATATAAAAAAAAATTACAGCAATTCTTTCCAGGTGCGGCATTCTGGCACCATAACTGATGTGCATGGGAAGGGGTGGTAATGTAATTAGCAGAGGAGGCAGGGATTTCTTCTAGGTACCGCATGCTCCGGTGCCTGGAAGAAATCATTAGCATAAAGACAGCATATAACATTTCTCCAAGACTAGACTATTAAAATTAGGCATACAGGTAGGACTAGTGTAACATTTCTGTTACCTTTATGCCCGTATTAATAGGTCATATACATCCCAGGGGGTGACAGATTCCCTTTAAAGGGGTTGTCCACTACTCAGAAAATCTCTTTTAAATTCCTATGTTTCACCCAGTGAATTAATAACACTTATACTCACCTTTGGTGTCAACGAGGTTCCAGCAGTATTGACACTGTTTCTCCTGAGGATCTTATGACATTGCTATGTGTAAGGGTACTGTCACACTTAGCGATGCACCAGCGATCCCGACCAGCGATATGACGCGGTCAGGATCTCTAGTGCATCACTAAGTGGTCGCTAGTGAACTGCCACACAGGCAGATCTCACCAGCGACACTGCAGCGGTCGGGGGTCGTTACTTACCTGTCAGACGCGGCGATCCTGACGTCCTCCCGCCCGCGTCCACGCGTCGCTCGTTGGCGCCACAGGAAGCCCGGCAGGAAGTGGCCGACGAGAAACAGCCCAGGCCGTTCTCGCACGATCGGCGATAGCCAGCGGGGGAGCCGGTCGGAGGTAAGTATCAGACATAGCGATATCACTAGCAATATCGCTATAACGTCACAAAACCAGTGACGTTATAGCGATATTGCTAGCTATATCGCTTAGTGTGACAGGCCCTTAAGTCTTATGCAAGAAACTAGAGAAAAAACAAAAGAGCACTACCTAAGTGCCGTAATTATGGTAAAGGTGTTGGTAAAAGGCTTGTGATTGCTCACCTGAGATGGTTGTGCAAAATAGACACAATACTAGACGGGGTTTTGCAGATATACCTAGACTGGGTTTTGCAGATGGGTGTGACCCTCCACTACGGTATACTGCTAATCCGAGAAGAGTGGAAATGTGCTTATCCTGGAAAGGTGTTGGCAAAAGGCTTGTGATTGCTCACCTCACCTGAGATGGTTGTGCAAAATAGACACAATACTAGACTGGGTTTTGCAGATGGGTGGGATCCTCCACTACGGTATGTAAGGTGGGAGTGAGGGCAACTGACTGGGGGGTGGTCCGTTACTGGCTGCAGACAGACTTGAGACAGAGACAGGATCGTGTCCAACAGGTCTCCTTTATTATTTATCCGGCAGCTACGCAACAACTTCACAGCCTCATTTCGTGACTGCTTGACAGCCTCCGTGGCCTCCCACAGACGCTACACGACACCACACACAGCAGCTGCTTGTCAATCTCCACAGCCGCACTCAGCAGCTGCTTGTCACTCTCCACAGCCGCACACAGCAGCCGCTAGACGATTCCCTCAGCTACACACAGTAGCTGCTTGACTTTGCACACAGGCCCGGGTACCTTCACTTTCTTTAGTTGACAAATGGACGTCCCTCGCGGCTCTGTCACTGTGGCTGCCCTAGGCCTACCACCACAGCGTTTCACCAGTCCGAGTCCGTTCAGTTTAGTGGTACCCCAGGCTGTCTCTGTCTGTGGCCTCTGCTGTCTATGTCTACTGCTAATCCTGTCAGGGCCACCCCCCATAACTGGCACAACTGTCGGTCCTCTCAGGAACTTCCTTGCTCCTCAGCCGTGCTTCTTGTTTCCTGTGCTCCCTGCGCTGACTGACCCTTCCAGAACCTTCTATATGCCTTTTAACACCTTCTGCTCTGGTAACTCCACCCCCATGACTCAACGATTTTTTCTAGCCAATGGCTGATGTTTAGTCCTATCCTTCAACACTACAACTCTCTACTGCCCTCTAATGGTCAAACCCCAACACTACCCTTCTTTCTATTTATCTACAGCTGTTTTCCATCTCTCACTCCTACACTGCCTTACACCCTTTGCATTCCTATTGCAGACAGGTTCGTCCGTCAATTCACCTTCCCTACATAGACACAATACTAGACTGGGTTTTGCAGATGGGTGGGATCCTCCACTACGGTATACCGCTCATCCTAGAAGAGTGGAAATGTGCTTATCCTGGAAAGGTGTTGGTAAAAGGCTTGTGATTGCTCACCTCACCTGAGATGGTTGTGCAAAATAGACACAACACTAGACTGGGTTTTGCAGATGGGTGGGATCCTCCACTACGGTATGCCGCTCATCCAAGAAGAGTGGAAATGTGCTTATCCTGGCATAACCACAAGTCCAAGTGGAAGTGAAGCTAACAAATTCCGGAGGAACTTCCGTTTAGCAGGTGGGATTCCAATTAATCGTCGGTTGTACAACATATCTCCAGCTATCAACTGGAGAAGTAAAAAATGTTGCTTTTGAGCTAGATAAAATAATCTATTCCAAAGGGTTGAAGACACCAAAGAATATCCTGCATACCAATGAATGGAGTACAAGGATAAAAATACCAATACAAATATTTAAAAACATAAGAATAACACACAAGGCGTTTCTGCTCAGAAGAGCCTTCATTGGGTATTTACAATTGTGAAATTGTTATGTAAGCTATCCCTGTGGCCAATCAGATTTTGCAAAACACAGTACAACCCATGCAGTATGACAGCGATTGTGGTGAACTTGGATATGAGGAAGTTAAGTTTCCACACAAATGGATGGCCAAAGGAAATGGAGGTAAAACAAAAGGTATAAAGTGTTGTCATATAGGATCCAGTATTTGTAAGCCAAAACCAGGAGTGTTACAGTCAGAGGAAAAGCATGATAGAAACACTTGCACCACTTCTGCATTTTTCACCCACTCCGGGATTTGGCTTACAAATACATAGGTAAAAAACTCACCAAATACTGGATGTGTGCATGTGGCCTATGAGTTAGTATCTGTATAAATACTTGGCTACCAGGAAGATGAGAACAACAAGAAGGGACTTGAGCATTGCTTATAATGCTGGCTTTTCCCACATGAGCAGATGCTGCTGCTTCATGTGCAGATGGACAGTCATAGTTCATAGTCTGTTTGAGCCAGGACATCCACGGCTTATTTTACTCCTGCAGAGCCTACGCAAGATTAGTCATCCATGAAAAAGAATTCCCTCAACTGACAAGCCTGATCATAGAACTCCCCACCAATGTGACCAGGAGCACAGCTTTCAGGTGCTGCTAAGTCTCGTTCAGTCACAGCAGATAGGGCATCATTTGCTTCAAGGCTACCCACAGAAGAAGCAGAACTGCCCTGGAAAGATCTTTTGGCAAACAGTCCAATCTGCTCTTTATCACAATCACCGCCACCACCATTCGCCTCTCATGGTATCATCACTCCAATCTGGTTCCTAGGTCATGTCCAACACGCAGTCATCATTTTAACCATCAATCATTAGTCCCTAATACTCTGATGAGTAAGAGTGATAATCTCAATTGATCCACATTTATTTTGCCAGTGTTATATATGTGGCTGATATTGTATATTTCTGACTATATATAGTTATTATGGATTGAATCATATGCTTTGATTTATGATATGACAATACATCATGTTGGATCAATAAGAATTTATGGACTAACCTATGAGAAGTATCATATATTTGTATCTAAAAAAGCCACCAAGCCTTGTGCACTTGAATGTTTTTAAATGTTTCCTTGGGTTACAGGGTCCCTTTATCTGCAGGTGTGACCTATGTTTAGCAATAGTGGTTCCCTTATTGTGTGTGGGAACAAAAAGATCAGCCATAGGGTGCATCTAGGGAAACATAGGGGTAGCCATCGCTGAGCGGGGGAGGCACAACGCTACCCCCTAGTGCGCCATTCTCCGCTGTTAGGCAGGAAAAAGCAGAGTCAAAACACCAAAGACCTGCAGTATAGATATTTCCAAAGTTTTTCTGTTGGTTTTCTCCACAGTGTGTTTTTTCTTTGTGGTGTGTATGTACCGCCTGTTGGTGAGTTTTACGTTAATATAAATCAAGATGGTATCTTTTTAAATTAGGGTTTCTGTATGATTCCTCTCAAATAATTGTTACCCTAGGGACAATATTTAAAAATATTCCTAGGCTATGAAAGTCCCATGGGATTGGCTGTGTTATTCCATGTGTTGCGATAGCTGCAAGGCATTATGGCTCAGTGACGTCTAAGATCAAGTAGGTCTTCTCTGGTTAATGCAATCTTCCGCATTGTGTAAAATGGCAGCAGGCTTCTTTTTTGAGATTCAGGAAAATTGAAACGTAAATTGCTCGAATTCATTGAGTCCAGCAACTTTTCAATAATATCACAAAAATATAAAAGTGTAAAATCAGCACTACAAATATGTTAAGTTCATTGAATTTTAACATTCATCTTCCATAGAAAACTGTTTGAGATTTGCTGCCAAGTTGCATCTACTGTCATTGATCACCAGCCAAGCAAACATTTGTCTTGTATGGAAAATACCCTGCCAACGTTGACTAACAGATCTACAGAAAGCTTTAACTTAAGTGTCTGTTGCTGTTAGAAAAATGCATTCAAATGCAGTTTGGTATTAATAGGATCTGATTGGTGATTAATGCTAGATTATCATATATTCCGATTATGACATTTTCATAGGATGGCATTTTGCCCTTGAAAGAAGAGCCAGACTAACAGAATTTTAGAGCAATCAGGAACAAGATAAAATTAGTTTTGCTGAAATAGTATTTTATTGATGGGTCAGCATGTACAAGTCCTATTTAGGGTTATCAAGTGACAGAGGAAAGCTTCTAGTTGGCATAAGACTGGACATATTTTTAAATATAGTTACCTTATGGTGCTTGTGAGTTTCTGTTACTGATACAGCCTTAGATTTTTGGACATAATTGATTTGTTTGAAATCAGAAAATAACCACGTATGGATTCATAGAAAATTGCAAATTATAGCCTTACTTGCCATTTTTCTTATAATTAATAATAGTTCCTTATAATAAAAATCAAACATAAAATAAAGGCTCATATTTTCAAAATAATACTGTGAAATTCAACCCACATAAGACCACCATAAAAGCTCCAATTCATCAACGTGATTACGCCAAAGTTCTGTCGAAAATAGCTTTGTAAAGTCACAAAAAAATTGTGCGACGTGGAGTTGTGTACAAATATATCAATTTTGTCATGTTTGCGCTAGTTTTTGCTGAGCTCCACCCATGAGGAGCTGTGCCATACTTTACAACAGAAATCTAACGCCACCTAAAATATCAGAAGCCTCTGACCTCAAGATTCTCCCTCATCAAGACCGACATTGTTTGTGCCATTTGTCATGTTTATACTAGTTTGTGCTGAGCTCCACCCATGAGGAGCTGTGCCATACATTACAACAGAAATCTAATGCCACCTAATAAATCAGAAGCCTCTGACTTCAGTTTGCACCCTCATCAAGACCGACATTGTGCCAGTCTTGATGAATTGTGGCCATTGTGTTTAAATAATATGCAGCATCCAAATAATTCTACCGTAAAAAAAGCACATAAAATACTACCAAATGGTACCCACATCTATAATAATAAATGCCCTAAGCAGCTTCCGGTTGTAACAACTTCCGTCCAGTTGTAACCGTTGATGTCACCACACACACGCACATGTTAACCCTCAACACACCACACCGCCTCAACACACACTCCTCTCACCTTTCACCTCCACTCACGTCCACTCACTCTTTCACTCCACATACGTTCCTTTCTCTCACTCCGTTTCTCATACTCACACCGTCATCGTCGCTGCCCCGACATCTTCCTCCGCCGCCGCGATCCTGGATCCAGACATTCTCCAGGCCGCCGACATGTTCTTGCGGCGACGCCATCTTGGATTTCGTGAAATCCCGCGAGATTCAAGATGGCGTCGCCGCAAGAACATGTCGCTGGCGTGGACGACTCGGGATCCAAAAAGATGGCGTCAGCGAAATCTCGCGAGATTACGCCGACGCCATTTTGGATCCCGATGTCGTCCACGCCGGCGACATGTTCTTGCGGCGACGCCATTTTGGATCGGCGAAATCCCGCGATAGTCAAGATGGCATCGCTGCAAGAACATGTCGCCGGCGAGGACGATGTCGGGATCCAAAATGGCGTCGGCGAAAACTCGCGAGATTTCGCCGACGCCATTTTGGATCCCGACGTCGTCCACGCCGGCGACATGTTCTTCCGGCGACGCTATCTTGACTATCGCAGGATTTCACGATACTCAAGATGGCGTCGCCGCAAGAACATGTCGCCGGCGTGGACAACGTCTGGATCCAGGATGGCGCCGGCGGAAGAAGATGTCGGGGATCGTGGAGCAGCGGCGATGACGGCGTGAGTATGAGAGACGGAGTGAGAGAAGGGGTCGTATGTGGAGTGAAAGAGTGAGTGGAGATGGTGAAAGGTGAGAGGAGTGTGTGTTGAGGAGTGTGTGTGTTGAGGGTTAACATGGCAAGAGGTGTGATGCTATCGCATCCTCCCGATGCGATAGCATCGGGCCATAATCTAGTAATACTATATTTCGAGTTACAAATAATGACAACATAATTTGCCAATCAATGCTAGGTAGTTTTGAAATTGTCTTAGGAATTTTGTAAACTAGGTAGTTTTATATTTTTCTGAAGGGTACTGTATTTGGGGGGTCAAAGGCAATTGCAGATATTGCCAACTCACTTTATCAACCCTTCTATGTTCAAGAAACAAAACCACTACCGATAAGTAAATCTTTTGCAATTCGAATAGTCGTCTTCTCATAATTGCTGGTGTGCTGATGCATTGTCCTGGCATGCAAGGGTTTAACAATTTGTACTATGGCTGTCATTGCTGTCTTCCTTTTTGAGCCAACCACCAGCAACTAGGTCTCATGCAATGTCTTTTTTCAATGTTATGAGTAACTATATACACAATTCATATTTTTTTTTAGAATCTGATGCATGAAAACACAGAAAACAGCAGTATTGAAAAATGCAAGCCCATAAAGTCAATGCAATCTTTATTAATAATATATAAAAGAGAAAACAAACAATGATAACAAAAAAAGACAAAAAATGGAATACACAATGAAAAAACAGGAATATCACAATGGGAAAAATAAGTCCATAGTAGAAACTTTGCTTGATAGATAATAAATATAGCTGTAGAGGTATATTAGTTGCAAAATAACTTGCTGTATATTATGGACTAGTAAAGGCTCATGAAGTATATATGATAGTAAGGTAAGTAAATACGGAAGTATTCAAAAGGCCCACATTTAAAATAACTTACTAAGTAGTATAGACTGGGAATTGATCATCAAGTGTGTATGGAAGTAAGGTAAGTATGTACAGCAGTTGCAATAAGCTCCCATATAAAAATAATTTGCTATATTATAAAAGCTAGTAAATGATCATGTACTATGTACTATGGAGTAAAGTAAGTAGAACAGTTGTAAAAATCCCCCATTTATCCAGGAGATCACCGTTTCCCTGTATAATAAAACAGATCCGTAATATACCCACCTAGCTCAAATAATACCAAGCCAAGGTAAAGGGTTATGTCCCGCCACACCAGACACATGTTTCGCAAGAACAGCTTCATCCAGGGGTGATACAATGTGTTAGTGCAGGGTATTTGAATGAGAATTATCCAATAGGATTGAGCTATTGATTACTAGATACCTGTATAAAATCTATCCCCACCTGCAGTCAATTAACCCACCTTATTCATGAGTATAGCGGCGTTCACTATACCAACCATTCACCTGCCATAGAGGAAGGGGCTAGTCATATCGGCCTCAGAGATACGTCATGGCTCACGTGACTGTAGTGCGATCACATGATGGGTCACGTCATAGGTCACAAGGCAAAGGTCTGGTCACATGGAGGATCATGTAACTGTGATGAAGTCATATGACCGGAATGTTTGGCACTCGTCATGACACTTAAGGATGTACAATGGGCCGTACATTTATAAAGCGTGTGTCACATGACAAAAGTGTATAGTAATTACAAAACCTGTTGCTAAGGATATAAATATAATATGTTGTGCAAATTAAATAGGAGCCAAAGATACATAGTGCTTTAGTATCTGACCCAGAAAAAACAAATATGGGATATCACAAGTAATAAACGACACAATCAAAGACAAGCTTATCAAAAATATCTCTATATCTCTACATGGAAAAAAAAATTAGATTATAAATATATAATTACAGTATAATTAGCTGAAGAGCCCGGCATTGCCCGGGCATAGTAACCAACTGTGGGTCCCGCTCTCTCCCTTAACAGCCCCGCTCTCCATCCACCATCACCCTCTCTCCTTCCGCAGCCCCGCTCTTCACCCACTGTCCTGCTCTCTCCCTCCACAGCCACGCTCTAGCCCTCCACAGCCCAGCTCTCTCCCTCCACAACCACACTCTCCATGCGCCATGCCATTCTATCCCTCCGCAGCCCCACTCTCTATCTGTGTCCCGCTCTCCCTCCACAGCCCCGCTCTCTCCCTCCATAGCCGCGCTCTCTCCCTCCACAGCACCGCTCTCCATGCACCATCCCATTCTATCCCTTCGCAGCCCCACTCTCCATTCATGTCCCGCTCTCCCTCCACAGCTCCACTCTCTCCATGCACCGTCCTGCTCTATCCCTCCGCAGTCCCACTCTCCATCCATGTCCCGCTCTCTCCCTTGCAGCTCCGCTCTCCACCCATGTCCCGCACTTTCCCTCTGCAACCACGCTCTCCAGCTGATATGTGGAGTGGGCGTGGCTTGATACATACACACACACACAGACATACAATCAGCTTTATATATATGGATAGGAACAATAAGGGTAATATATAAAGCTCTACAGCACAATAATAGTAAATAAATATATATAGAAATATACACATATTATAAAAAAAATGCATAGGAAAACAATCATGTGAAAAATTATTTTCACAATACTCGGGAATTATATCCAACATGACACGACTTGCAAAAAAAAATAATAAATAATAATAATGAATGAGGAAATGTTTAAAGCTACTTGAAGAAAAATTGAAAATGTTAATAAAATTAAAATTAAAAAAAAAATATATAATGAAATATAGTATGAACATCAAAAACATGAAAAATCACATATGTATGTGAGAAATGTGCGCAGACATTTAAAAACATGTCTGTCTATGTATAGGTAAAATACGTGAAAAAAATAACAATGGTGAAAATGGAAGACCAAAAATGGATAGAGACAGATAAATGTAAATCAAGATAGAACTCCAAAAAAGAGAATTATTAAAACTGTTGCATAGTGTAAGGAATAGGATTCAACATGGAAGAAGGATTAAGGCTGCTTTCACACTTCAGGCTTTCGGTATCCGGCATGGTGCGGCGAAAAAACGGACTGCCGGATCCGGCGCCTGTTACGACCAGATCCTGGCTTTTTCATTGGTGCCGCATTGCGCCGGATGGCAATGCGGCGCGTCTGTTTTTTTCCGGATCCGGAGAAAATAGCCGGTCCAGGGTGTCTGGAAAAAACGTTGCATGCAACGTTTTTTCCCAACGCCGGACCAGTTTTTCGCACTGCGCATGTCCAGAAACCTTCTCTGCCAGGAATATATCTGGCAGAAAGAAGGATTCGGTGTCTGCGTTTGCGGCCGGATCCGGTAGTCCGGTTTTTTGCCGCACCATGCCGGATACCGAAAGCCTGAAGTGTGAAAGCGGCCTTAGATACCAAGTGATATTAAAAACACAGTTGTGATAAAAGAATTAAGGAAACCCATTTACACATAATGTAAGCTTTATTAATACTTAGGGTGAGTATAAAGTGCATGAGGTGAAATTTAAAAGTGAGTAAAAAGCTATGGTGGACATATGTGCATGAGTGCAACATGATGAGCCGAGGCCAACAAAAAAGGTGGAGATCATGCACTGAAAGAGCTGGGCATGAGCAATCACCAGATACATGGGATGGCTATAAACATTTAACAATATAGTTAAACAAGTATATATGTTTGGAAGGTTAAGTAATATATATATGAAGAAGAAGCACCGAGGAAAGCCTAATGAATGACATCTAGATAATAATGCTTGACTAAGTCAAAAAAAAAGGAAGAAGAGCCAGTCAACTGTGTTTGTATTCTTTATATAAAGGTAAATATCCCAGAAATGTGTTGTAGGGTCCAATTCAGTGGAAGGAGCCACCAATGGGACAATTCCCAGGGATAATACTTAAATTAAAAAAATCATACGTACCCCAAAAAGGCAATGATGAGTAAATCAACTCATCCTGCCAAAAAATAAATTGCCCTCATAAAGCTGTGTCCACTGAAAAGTAAAAATCTTATGGCTTTCAGAATATCGCTACCCAAAATAATCTGGATTTTATTACACAAAAGAAGGAAAACAAGAAAATAATTATAATTCTACTGGCTCGTAGAATAAAGTTAATTTGTCACTTAAAGCACCACTCCAGCATTTTTTTTTATTTCACAGCTTGAGTGGTGCCTAAAATCCAAGTCCCCCGCTCCCTGTCTGACACCTTCTGATGTTTCCATCTGTTTTCGTTGCTGCTCCGATCCGTCACTTGCAGTTTGTGACGGCTGCTCCAGTGGATGGTGGAGCGACTTGGAGGTCACTAATCAAGGTAAGTCTTTAAGATCCTCATTCTGGCTCTCAGAAATTTACATTGAGAGCTTCTGACTTCCAGACAGTCAGAGGTTGTGCTTACAAGATGGCACCACAGGACTGGAGTGGTGCCGAAAATCAATGAAGACACCGGAAGGGATTATAAGACTGGGGTTAGAGGGCTTACATTTAAAGCACCACTCCAGTGGTGGAAAAAAAAAAACATTCCGGTGTTGCTTTAAACCACACAGTGAACACCGCAAAAAAAATGAAAAATTTGCAAAATTGCTGTTTTTTTTTCTAATTTCCTCCAAGTAAAAACTTAATGGAAGATTTCCAACATATTATATGTTACACAATATGGTTCCAATAAAAAATATAACTAGTCCTACTTAACTGACGGCTTCTATGCTGTGTGACCTAAGCCAAAGGAAGAGGCAGGCTGAATAGAGCTGGAGTGACAGAGTCGTCATAGCTACCATTGCCCTTCAGCCTCATTTACATATTAATTAAAACACTAGTTTCTCAGCACTGGAGGATTGTCCATGTAAAGGTATTGCTGGACCTGTCTTTCATGGGGCCCCATGTGCATAGAGTTAGGGGTATGAAATTCTGCTGACAGATTGCCGTTAAGGGATTAAAGTTGACTCTCAATAGTTCTACAGCTGTTTGTAGGTGCATAGAGAATTGAAAAATAAAGAGAGTACAGACTGTGGGGGCTGTAAAAGGGATAAAACACTCAAGTATAATAAAACAAGCAGAAAAGGATTTGAGATTGACAGTAAGGTATGAATAATAAGAGACGCGGGAAGCGCCAGCTCAGGCTGTACAGTATATCTCCAGATTCAGCTCTGCATTACATCTACTGAAGCAAATAAGAAGATGAGTGATGGGGAAAGTCTCTTTTCACAAACAGCACACAAAGAATATGCTTCACTGACTAAATGGAAAATAAAATAGGGAGCTTTGAAATTCTTTAGCTTTGGTCTATTCAGCAGCACCTTCAAGTGTTATGTTAAATAGCTTTTGTTGCTTTGTATACAGAATAGGAAACAGTCAGAAAGATCTCAGAATAAAAAAACTGTACAAATGTAACACAGAAGCAGGATCTCTGAAAGAAGATGCAATGACAATGTCAACCATAAGAAAAACTTCATAATCGTTATGTAAAAATATCATCCTCTAGGTCCAAAAGGCCAGGTATAATCACGGTGCTCGGAATTGTCATTCAGGTGTTCTTTTAATAAAGGAATCACAGGGGACGGTGCTTCTCTGAATTTAACCACAACCTAGTTAGGCTTTAGAAATAGATTCTGTGTTTTAGGGAAAAAAAAACTTTTTTCAACCCTAGCTATGCTTTATAAATAGATTTTATTTTTTGGGAGAAAAAAAAGGAACTTTATTCAACTTTATTCAACCCAATAACACCTTGACGTTCTCAAGACATCCTTAAAGGCTGAAAAAAGTCATACATACAAAATTCATGGATGATCCCCTCTTCTTGAGAAATCATCTTTCTTTGCTTTATGTAAATTAGCTCTTCCAGGCTGCCCAGAAGACAGTGTACGGCTGGAAATCCCGCGCCTATGCATTCTGACTGCTGTTGCTCTTCTTCACTGTTCCGCCCTTGAGCATTGGCTCCACTTTTGTTCTGCACAGATGCAGGCGAGTCATTGTAACTTTGGATTCCAAGTGTTCTCTGGCATGCAGAAAAGGTGCAAATAACGAGTTTACTGTGCAGGTGGGAGGAAGGTAGTCGGGAGTGCAACTTTTCTGCACATTAGATAACACTGGAATCAAAACTTACAGTCACTCTACAGTGCCTGTGCAGAACAAACCAATGCCCATAGACAGGTGGAACAATGAAGAGGAGTGGCGGCACTGGATATTCAGTTGTGCACCTGACGTTACAGTGACATCCCCTCTAGGGCCATCAATGCAATCTCTGCCTCTAAAGCTGGTGCCAAGGGGTGCATTCGCAACAGCCCCTGAATTCTTTCCATCCAGTTCCACAACATCACATTGTTCCCCGTAAAACTCAGCAGATTATTCAACATGGCTCCCAGGGAAATGCTAGTCTTGGGGCCTTCCCTGACTGCTTGGTCCGCCCCTTCCGCATCTTTGTGGGACATCCTGCCAACTACGCCAAGTGTAATAACGTGCAGGAATGAGTGTATGTCACCACGGAACAGAAGGACCAACAGTTAAAGGGAGGTTTATTTACAGGGAATAACACTGGCAGAATTAACAGTGTAGATATGAATATAATATGAAAACAAGTAAAGAAAGCAACCAAAAAGCATGAACAGTAGAGATGAGCGACTGCCTTTTTTCGGGTCGAGTCGGGTTTCATGAAACCCGACATTCGCAAAAGTTGGGTCGAACAAAATCGGCCGACTATAGGGAAAAGTCAGAGGCCGACTGAAGCGCGAAACCCAATGCAAGTCAATGGGGAAGCAAAGTCGTCAGGGAGTGGAGGACAGGAAACACACCTACAGTGCCCATTTCAATGGCAAAAACATCAATTCTTATAACTGAAGCTTGTCAACCTTAATTTACTTCCTAATAATAGTTATTTGGCTAAAGTTGTGGGGGGGTTGGGCTGGCTCCAGGTTTTCGTTTGACCTGGGCCAAAGAGTGTCAGTCCACCACTTTAACACATACCACAACTCATGATGCTCCGATACGCCACAGAGATATAGGTATAGTACAATGACACATACTTCACTGCTTACATGACATGACTGATCTATTTTAAATTGTACAATGGCTCAAAAACAGGACAGTATATTACTCCATACAGTGTTATGGCCACCACATTGTGCGCCATACAGAATAATGAGCCCCATATATTTTTCCATACCAAATAATTAGTCACATATAATGTTCCATACAGTATCTGATGAGCTCCACATAATGCTTCATATATAATGGGCCCCATTTGTAATGCTCCAGTGTATAATGTGCCCCATAGATGCTGCTCCAGTGTCTGATCTGCCCCATTTGCATTGCTCCAGTACATAATGGGCCTCAAGGATTCATGGATGATGCTCCAGTGTATGATGGGCTCCAATAATGCTCCATATATAATGGGCCCCATTTGTAATGCTCCAGTGTATAATGTGCCCCTTAGATGCTGCTCCAGTGTCTGATCTGCCCCATTTACATTGCTCCAGTACATGATGGGCCCTATTTTTAATTAACCCAGGCATGGTATGTGAAAAGAGCTCCATGGAGTAATCTGAGGTGTGTGCTTCCACACCCTTCACTTTTGGTGTGGGTGAAGGACACAAGGAAAGGGGTTGCTCCTGAGCAGATGCCTGCAGTTACGACTCAGTGCTTGAATTTTTTACAGCTTCAGAATAGGAGGCGATAGAGCTGGAGGCTGTTTCAGCAATGTAAGCCATAAACAGTTACTGATACTCCAGCTTTAAAAGCAGTCTACCTACTCCCAGAAAAGGGAGCCTTACAGACCTTCCAGAGCTACACCATGACGCTGGCTCAACACCTCCTGCCTTAGCTGCTATTGTGTTTTTGACACTACCAGCAGATGAACCACCACCACCACCATCAGTACCAGGTGGCCCTCCATGCCCACATCCGCGTCCACATCCACTATACTTCCTCATGTTTTGGAAAATGGACCCAAAATACCAGCAGATATATGATACTGTATCATAAGCGTACAGCTCTATACAATCTATGGCTAACAGTAAATCTCCGTATATATTTCATGAGGCATACACAGATGCTCACAGGCTCAGTATGGATTACCCAATAAAATAACAAGTTGAAAAAGGGTACAGTATCACCAGATACAAGGTATATATAGTATAGTGTAAACATTCTGATTCTCCATACATTTGAGGAGGCAGACACAAACGCTCTCAGGCCCAGTATGGATTATACAAGAATATGAAAAGCTGTAAATGGGTTATGTAACACAAGCGTACAGCTGTATACAGTGTTGGGGTAATCTTAAAGTTCCAAATATATTGCCGGAGTAACAGACAGACGTTTACAGGCTCATTATGGATTACACCAGAATTTAAATAGCTAAAAAGGTTACTGTATCAGAAGCCTTCTGGTGTATACAGTGTTGGCCAAATTGAAAATATCGGTATATATTTCCGTAGTCACCCTCAGACGCTCACTCAGTTTGGTTTTGACCATAATAGTAAATGTTGTAGAAAAGGTCCTGGATAACACGATAGCAAGTATATAGTTTTTAGGGTACAATTGAAATCTCCGTATAAATAGTCCCATAGTCACTCTCAGATGCTTACACAGTATGGATTTGACCATAATGCTAAATGTCGAACAAAGGTACTGTATAACAAGATACAAGCTGTATCGAGTATAGTGTAAAAATTTGTTTCTCCGATTCACCGTATATATAGAAGGCGTAACCCACACACACTCACTCACTATGGATGATGTAGGGAAGGTGGACTGACAGACAAACCAGCCTGTAGTGAGAAGCAGAGGTGTAGCGCAGTGTAGGTGTGAAACCGCTAAGATAAAGAGAAAGGGTGCAGTGTTTTAGCTTGCCCATTGGAGGGCAGTGGAGAGTGTAGGAGTGGGACTGAATAACTGCCATTGGTCAGAGAAACTGTTAGGTGATGATGGCCGGAGTTACCAGAACTGGAAGTATAAAAGGCTGAGGGAAGGTTCTGGATGAGTCAGTCAGCGAAGGGAGCACAGTAAAGAGGAAGTTCTGCTGAGGAAATAGAGACAGTGGAAAGGCTCCAGAGAGGACTGACAGTTGAGGCGGTCATGGGGGGTGGCCCAGAGGATGGTTGCCTCAGACGAAGACGGCCTGGGGCTATCATACGGATGGTGTGCTCAGACTGGTGCAGCGCTGTGGTGGTTGGGCCTAGGCCAGCCACAGTGGAAGAGCCACAGAGGACGCCACGATTATAGTTACAAAGGAAGTGAAGGTACCGGGGCCTGTGTACAGAGAAATGTGAAACGACTGTGGTGAATTGCTGTTGTCGACAGAAGGATGGGCACTAAAAACAGACCTGTTCAATACAAACTCTGTCTCAGTCTTGTGTTAGTCTGCGGCAAGAAGAGGGTCCCCCCCCTACAGTTGGTTATCCTACAGATGATACCTTAATACAAATTTTTGAAACAAGGTACTGTATAAACACATACCAGGTGTGTCCAGTCTAGGGTTAAATTTCCATCTATACTTCGGGAGTCAGACACAGACACTCACAGGCTCACTATGTATTACACCATAATTAAAAAAGTAAAAGGCATTCATAGCGTGCACCAGTATACAGTGTTGTGGTACATTTAAATCTTCGCATATATTTCAATCTTAGTAAGCCAGTCAAGAATCTCCGCTACTGGAAACTACATGGATACAAGTATAGACGCAAAGTCGAGTATTAACAGAAATTTTGGAATTACTCATCGTGGGAAAACCTCCCGATAGATATTGCAGATGCAGACCCTCAATTACTGTATCTGTGGAGAAAGCGAAAAAGATTCTTTGTGAAGAAAGGATTGCTTTATCGCTGTAGCGTGGATCACATCACTGCTACTCGTCTCCATGAAATTGTGATCACAGGCAGAGATGTACCCATGGTCCTCACTGCCTATCATGATGTGTCTGGTCATTTTGGAGTGCAAAAGACAGAAGCCACAGGCCATAGGCGATTCTATTGGATTGGCATGAGAAGAGACATTGAAAAATGGTGGCAGAAATGTCACACGTCTGTGACTATCACAACTGTGAAAGGTGATCATAAACTACCACTGCATCCGCTTGTAAGTTGACGTCCATTTCAAATGATAGCCATTGATCATCTGAAGGTAGAGGCCAGCAGGACAGGCCATAGCTACATCTTAACCATCATTGATCAATACACCAAATTTCTTGTGGCCGTCCCTGTGAAGGATTTAACTGCCCAGACTACACAGTGGTGGATCAGGGAAAGGTAAGTGTTGCAACTTGCAAGTGCTGTGGCCATGACCAAGCGGGGGGCACAATCGTGGTTGACGGTCCTGGCACAGGGCTCCTCATAGTACGCTGGTGTGTCTGATGGCGAGTGGGCCCTCCCACCGTCTGAAACACTGTATTGTACAATGAGGGGCCATGTGCCATTGCCATCAGCCATCAGTGGGCCCATCCACCTGTTCAGAGCAATGTCTTGACCCCAGCCGTTGGGGGAGGGGTGGGTAGCCCAGTTAGGGAGGTTTAAAAATTGGCATATGTAGATGTGTTGGCTGGAAATTCAGCTGCAGCAAAGGGCGTAATTGGGCAAGTCCGAGGAAGAGGAGGAAAAAAACGAGGCACTTTTCTGGTAACCTATGTGTCATCAGGGGAAGGTGGGACAAAATCCTTTGAAACTCATGCATGGTTCATTTTAATGAAGGTTAAATCATCAACATTTTGGGTCGACAGATGGATCCTTTTTTCTGTCAGGATTGATCCAGCAGCACTGAAGACTCTTTCAGATAACACACTAGCAGCAGGGCAAGTGAGCTTCTGTAAAGCATTTTGTGCCAATTCAGGCCAGGTGTCCAGTTTAGAGGCCCAATAGTCAAAGGGGAATGACCTGTGAGGGAGAACATCAATATGGGAGGAAAAGTAGTTTGTAACCATAGTTGACAACTGCTGCCTCCTGTCACTTTTAATCGATGCAGTATTAGCAGTCGTGTGAGCGGTACTTGAGAAATCATTCCACAACATGGTCATTAAAACCCTGTCTCCAACGCCACTTCTGCTGTGCGCACCACGAACACCTCTTCCAGTGTGCCCACTACGGCTCATGGGAGAACCAGCACCGCTGCTGTGTGCTGGGAAAGCCTCAAACAAACGGTTTACCAGAGTTGCTTGTCTGTTTGCCAATATTATCTCTAGGTTCTCCTGTGGCATGATGTTGTGTAATTTGCCTTTGTAGCATGGATCCAGGATGCTGGTCAGCCAATAGTCATCATCCTTCATCATTTTGGCAATGCGGGGGTCCCTTTTTAGGATCCGCAAGGCTTAATCGCACATGTGGGCCAATGTTCCAGGTGTCAATGATGCACTGCCCGTGGTGGGTTGAGGAGCAGTCAATGGCAAATCCACATACCTACAGTCACGCACAAACACTGTCCCTGACCTTGGAATGCCAACATTTTCTCTTGCCCCCTGAGAAACATCCTCCTGCCCAAAATAATCATCCCCCTCATCCTCATCCTCTTCCTCTTCTTCCTCCACCTCGTCCAGGACAGTTCCCTGACCAGACAATGGCTGACTGTCATCAAGGCTTCCCTCCTCCCCCACTGCAGACGCCTGATCCTTAATGTGCATCAAACTTTGCTTGAGCAGATGCATAAGTGGGATGCTCATGCTTATGATGGCGTTGTCTGCACTTACCAGCCGTGTGCATTCCTCAAAACACTGAAGGACTTTACAGAGGTCTTTCAGCTTTGACCACTGCACATCCGACAATTTCATGTCTTCCCTCAAACTGCCTGCCCGTGTATCCTCTCACAAATGCATTACAGCCTGCCTCTGTTCACACAGCCTCTCAACCATGTGCAGGGTGGAGTTCCACGTTCTTGCGACGTCTATGATTAGGTGGTGCTTGGGGAGGTGGAGCAATCGCTGCAGCTTCTGCATATGACTGGAGTGTACAGCCGAGCGACGGATGTGCAAGCACAGTCTTCGCACCTTATGGAGCAGGGATGTTAACTCCGGATAATTATTAAGGAAGCACCGCACCACCAGGTTCAAAGTGTGAGCCAGGCAAGGTATGCTTGTGAGTTTTGCACGGGCTATGGCTGCCACAAAATTACGGCCGTTATCACTGACTACCTTGCCTGGCTCAAGATGTAGACTGCCCAGCCATGACTCTGTTTGTCGCTGCAAGAAGTCGGCCAGTGCCTCTGCGGTGTGTCTGTTGTCGCCCAAAGACATCATCTTTAACAAAGCCTGCTGTCGCTTACCACTAGCTGTTCAATAGTGGGACACCTCGTGTGCAACACTGCCAGCTGCGGATGTAGTGCTCGTGCGACTGCGATTTGTGGACGAGCTTTCGCTGATAGACGAGGAGGAGGAGGAGCAAAAGCCTACAGCCAACTGTTTCCTATACCGTGGGCTAGGCAGCACTGTTCCACCGCCACTGTCCCCAGTGGAGCCTGCATCCACCACATTAACCCAGTGCACAGTGATGGACACGTAACAGCCCTGGCCATGCCTACTGGTCCATGCATCCATTGTGAGGTGCACTTTTCCACTCACTGACTGTTTTAGTGCATGGACAATGCGGACTTTCACATGCCTGTGGAGGGCAGGGATGGCTTTTCGAGAAAAGAAGTGCTGACTGCGTAGGTCATACTGTGGGACAGCGTAGGCCATGCGGTCGCGGAAAGCTTTGCTTTCAACCAAACGGTAGGGCATCATCTCTAATGCGATTAGTTTGGCAATGTAGGCGTTCAAACACAGTGTACGCGGATGAGAGAATGAGTACTTTCTTGTCCTACTCAGAGTGTCTGGTAGGATGAGCTGGACTGGAGAGCTGCAAATGGGGGAAGTAGCGGTGGACCGGATGGAGTGAGAGGGGGTTGGTGATGGTATTGGTGGTGATGGGCTAGATTCAGTGTTGTGTTGCAAAACCATTGTAATTCCCTGAGTGCTTTTGCCTTGCGATGACACCTCCACATTTAGTGCTGGTGGTGTGCTTAATGGTGGCGGTGGTCTTACAGTGGGTAGTGATGGATCGTTCTTGGCTACCTTCAGTCGGAGCAGGTGCACATGTGCTACCTGAGGTTTTGTAGTCCGTCCACGCTTGCAAGAGCATGTTGATTAAATGTCTAAGCATGCAACGGGTATTCAAATTTCTGAATTGTTTAGCTCGGCTAAAGGTCCTTCCGCATTTCTTACAGGTAACCTTTGCCTTATCAGTAGGATTTTGGACAAAGAAGTGCCACACTGCACTCTTCCTACTATGGTAAAGATTTCTGGCCTTGCATGCTGTGCTAAGCTGACCGTCTGGTCAAGCTGTCCTACAACTCTTTTAGTTTTTGTTCCACGTTTTAGGACAGCTACCGGCCTGCTAGATAACCGCTGCTGCGATGTCAATGCCTGATGCGGATCCTTCTCCTTATCTGAACTATTGCCAGCGCCACCTGTTGTGAGTTCATTTTCCCCTTCACTACTGAGGCCCGAGGAACTCCCTCTTCTGGTAAAGAAAGGTAGTAAGCCTGATTATCAAACACCTGAGCCTAATGATGATGACTGGCTGAGTGGAGTTGCTGACTGGATATAAGGCTGCCAACGCCCTTCTGCCCTGCGGGTGATTTCTCTGTGGGATCCTTGGAGACCAGTCTGAATTCCTGCTCTTCTAAAGCTAAGTTTTCTGCACGGCTTTTTGCATTTGTGCTTTGAATTTGTTTTGCTTTGTTTTTCTGGATTTCTGCCATTCCCTGCTGGGGTGAGCTGAATTCCTTTAGCACTTTCTTCTGAAAATACCTGAGTGCTGATTTAGTTTTTGAAGCCTAGCTGCTTCAGGGTCTTTTTCCATATCAGCTTGTTGGCTTATGTTTTTGATAGGGTTTTGGCAGATTGCAGACAGGAACCTTCCTTTCCTGTTCTGTTTAGTTAGCTTGGGCCCCATCGTTTGCTCAGCCTATCTTTCTATCTGTGTGAGTGTTTTTTCATCTTGCTTCACTGTCATTATATGTTGGGGGCTGTCTTTTACTTTGGGGTCTGCTCTGGGGCAGTTTAGATTTCCTTTTCTGTCTTTAGGCTATTTAGCTCTCCGGCTGTGATCGAGAGGTCTAGGGCACTGTAGGAACCCCCCACGGCTACTGATAGTTATGTTGATAGGTTCAGGGGTCAGCAATCTGATAGTTGCCAACTTCTCTGGTTTTCTGGACAAAGCTTCTATTTTTGTGTCTGCCTCCTACGGTGACTCAATCATAACAGAATCATCCGCCATACCGCAGATCCTAGGGTACTCAATAGCAGGAAAGAATTGTAAAAAAAAAAAAAATAAAAAAAAAGTGTATATTTTTTCCTCTATATCTCTGAGGCCGTAGGGGGAATTTTTTTCTCTCTCAATGGAGTTAAAGCAATTGTCTTATCGTGTGGAGCAGCTCGCTGCGGAAGTGCGGGGAATTTCCGCCTACCTTGCTCATTCACATGCTGCTGAACCAAAGATTCCTACATCTGATGTATTTTTTGGGGATCGGTCTAAATTTTTGAATTTCAAAAATAATTGTAAATTATTTTTTGACTTGAAGCCTAACTCGTCAGGGAGCTCCGCGCAGCAGGTTAAAATTGTCATCTTTTTGCTGCGTGGCGATCCCCAGGATTGGGTGTTTTCTTTGAAACCAGATGATCCTATTCTGACTAATGTGAACGCATTTTTTCAAGCCTTGGGGTTGTTGTATGACGAACCTAATGCCATTGATCAGGCTGAAAAGACCCTGCTGGCATTGAACCAGTGTCGAGATTCTGCAGAATTGTACTGTCAAAAATTCCGAAAATGGGCAGTACTTACTACCTGGAATGATAATGCCTTGGCTGCTCTCTTTCGGAAGGGGTTGTCAGAAGCCGTAAAAGATACTATGGTGGGATTTCCTGTTCCCTCTGGTCTTGACGATTCTATGTCATTAGCTATTCAGGTTGATCGGCGTTTGCGCGAACGCAAAACTGCACGAGAGGTGTTGCCACCTGTTGAACAAATGTCTGAACCTATGCAATGTGATAGAGTTTTGTCCAGAGAGCAGCGTCAGGAGTTCAGAAGGCGTAATAAGTTGTGTTTTTTCTGTGGAGACGCCTCGCATATTATTTCTGTCTGTCCTAAACGAGAGAAACGCTTTGCACACACGTTTTCTGTTGGTGGTGTTCAACCTAAGTTTCTTCTGGCTATTACTCTGATCTGCTCCCTGTCCACATTTTCCGCCAAGGCTTTTGTGGATTCGGGAGCAGCCCTAAACCTAATGGACTTGGATTTTGCTAAACGTTGTGGATTTCCGATGACACCTCTGCAGACGCCTATCCCTTTGAGGGGGATTGATGCTACTCCTTTGGCTAAAAATAAACCTCAGTTTTGGACCCAGGTGGTAATGCGGGTCACCCCAGACCATCAAGAAAATTGCAGATTTTTGGTGTTGCATAATCTGCATGATACTATTGTTCTGGGGTTTCCCTGGTTACAAATTCATAATCCAGTTTTGGATTGGAAATCTGTGTCTGTGGTGAGTTGGGGTTGTCGGTATGCCTTTAGTGAGGCTCCGGTGTTTTCCACCTCTCCTCAGTCGCATGATGTTCCTGATTATTTGGTGGACTTTTATGATGTATTTAGTGAGAATGAGTCTGCATCTCTGCCTCCTCATAGGAGTTATGACTGTGCAATTGAACTGAGCCCGGGGTGTAAATTTCCCAAGGGTCGGCTCTTCAATTTATCTGTACCCGAGCACGAGGCTATGCGATCCTATATTAAGGAGGCGTTGGAGAAGGGTCATATTAGACCATCCTCGTCACCCTTAGGTGCCGTTTTTTTTTGTAGCCAAAAAGGATGGATTATTAAGACCTTGTATTGATTATCGTGCCCTCAACAAAATTACTGTTAAATATCAGTATCCGTTACCCCTGATTTCTGATCTATTCTCCAGAGTTAAAGATGCTTGCTGGTTTACCAAGCTTGACCTCAGGGGGCGTATAATCTTATTCGCATTAAGCATGGGGTTGAATGGAAGACGGCGTTTAATACTCCGGAGGGACATTTTGAGTACCTGGTGATGCCTTTTGGGCTCACTAATGCCCCTTCTGTCTTCCAGTGCTTCATGAACGATATTTTCCGAGATTTTGTCGATAAATTTTTGATTATCTATCTGGATGATATTTTGATCTTCTCCAAGGATTGGGATTCTCATGTGGAACATATTCGGACTGTGTTCCAGATCTTGAGGGAGAATTCCCTGTATGTCAAAGGATCTAAATGCCTTTTTGGAGTACAGAGGATTTCTTTTTTGGGATTTATTTAGTCCCCGTCAACTATTGAAATGGACCCGGCCAAGGTACAGGCCATTTACGATTGGGTTCAGCCCACTTCTTTGAAGGCCCTCCAGTTGTTCTTGGGTTTTGCTAATTTTTATCGGAAATTTCTATCAAATTTTTCTAGTATTGCCAAGCCATTGACTGATTTGACTAAGAAGGGTGCTGATGTGTTAAATTGGTCTCCGGAGGCTGTTTCTTCCTTTCAGGAGCTGAAGCGAAGATTCACCTCCGCCCCGGTTTTGCGGCAACCTGATGTCTCACTTCCGTTCCAGGTAGAGGTGGATGCTTCTGAGATTGGTGCAGGAGCTGTTTTGTCCCAAAAGGATCCTGAAACATCTAAAATGAATCCCTGTGCTTTCTTTTCCCGAAAGTTCTCTCCATCTGAACGTAACTATGATGTGGGGAATCGGGAACTGTTGGCCATGAAATGGGCATTTGAGGAGTGGAGACATTGGTTGGAGGGAGCTAAGCATCAAGTCGTGGTCCTCACTGACCACAAGAATTTGATTTACCTAGAGTCGGCTAAGCGCTTGAACCCTAGACAGGCTAGGTGGGCCTTGTTTTTTTACACGTTTTGATTTAGTGACTTCTTTTCTTCCTGGAACTAAGAATGTCAAGGCAGACGCCCTCTGTAGGAGCTTCTTTGCTGATTCTCCTGTGGTGACCAAGCCTGCTACCATCTTAGGCGAAGGGGTAGTTCTTTCTGCCATCTCGCCCGATTTGAGACGTGCTCTGGAAGAGTTCCATGAGGACAAACCTGAGCGTTGTCCCAGTGGAAAGTTGTATGTTCCTGACCAGTGGAAGAAGAGAGTGATGTCTGAAGTTCATTGCTCTGCTTTGGCTGGTCATCCAGGTATTTTTGGTACTAGAGATCTGGTGAGTCGGTTTTTTTGGTGGCCCTCCTTGTCTCGTGATGTCAGGAATTTTGTGCAGTCCCGTGGGACGTGCGCCCGGTCTAAATCGTGTTCTCGCTCTAGTGGGTTGTTGATGCCTTTGCCTGTCCCCAAGAGGCCATGGACCCATATTTCAATGGATTTCATCTCTGATATGCCTGTCTCTCAAAGGATGACTGTTATTTGGGTGATTTGTGATAAGTTCTCTAAGATGGTTCATCTTGTACCACTCCCTAAGTTGCTGTCTTCCTCTGAGTTGGTGCCCCTGTTTTTGCAACAGGTGGTTCACTTGCACGGGATTCCTGAGAACATTGTATCTGACAGAGGAGTTCAGTTTGTGTCTAGATTTTGGAGAACTTTCTGTTCCAAGCTGGGAATTCAGTTGTCCTTCTCCTCTGCTTTTCACCCTCAGACCAATGGGCAGACAGAGAGAACAAACCAGACCTTGGAGTCGTATTTGAGATGTTTAATTTCCGCTGATCAGGATGATTGGGTTTCATTTTTGCCCTTGGCCGAATTTGCTTTAAATAATAGAGCTAGTTCTGCCACTTTGATGTCACCTTTTTTTTGTAACTTTGGGTTTCATCCTCGATTTTCTTCAGGGCAGGTGGAGCCCTCTGCCTGCCCAGGTGTTGACACTGTGGTGGAGAGAATGCACCAGATCTGGGACCAAGTGGTGGATAAGTTATCTCTCTCCCAGGAAAAGGCCCAGCGGTTTCCCAACCGACATAGGACCATTGGTCCCCAGTTTAAGATTCTGGCTCAATAGACTGCGAGGGCAATGTACTGCTGTGGGTCAATGTACCAGCAGAATCAGCTAGCAGTGGCTGTACATCAGTGCACTCCATGTAAGATTCATCTTGGACTGGGGAATTCAGGATTTGGCTGGATATCCCAGGCATGGCATGTGAAAAGACCTCCATAGAGTAATCTGAAGTGTGGGCTGCCGCATCCTTAACTTTTGGTGTGGGTGAAGGACATAAGGAAAGGGGTTTTGTATGACCAGAACCCTGCACTGATGACTCCGTGCTTGCAGGTTTCAACCGTTCAGAAGAGGAGGCAATAGAGCTGGTGGCTGTTTCGGCAATGTACGGCAAAACCTGTTCCTGATGCTCCAGTTTTAAAAGCGGTTTTCCTACTCCAAGAAAAGGCAACCTTACAGGACTTCTTGGGCCAGAGGATGACGCAGGCTCAGCACCTCCTGCCTTAGCTGCTATTGTGCTTTTGCCAGAACCAGCCGATGCACCACCATCATCAGTACCAGCTGCATCCCCCTGCCCATGTCCGCGCACTCTTCCACCATACTTCCTCATGTTTGGGAAAATGTACCAAAAATACCAGCAGAGAGATGGTACTGTATGAGGAGCGTCCAGCTGTGTAAGGTGTATTAAACAAATTAATTCAATGTATATATTATGTTAGTCACAGACGATCCAACAGTATGCATTGGACCGTAATCAAACAAGCAGACATACGGAACTGTATCAGAAGTGTACAGCTGTATACGATTTTTGTGCAACTAACAATCTCCGTATATGTATTTACTTAGTGTTACACACACACGCTGACTAGGTATAAAAGTGACTGTAATGCGAACGGCAGATCTACAATACTGTTGGAGAATCAGACAGCTCTATACGATGTGTGTAAGGAAAATTGTCAAGCTCCGTGTATTTGTATACGGACTGACACACGCTGTCTCTGTCTAGTTTTGACAGTTATCAAACAGCAGATATACAAAACTGTTTGAAAAGCGGACACGTCTCTAAGGTGTAGGTCTGGAAAAACGGGCAAACTCCTCAGCTTTTTCTTCCAGAGTCACACCCAGATAGCTTCTATTTGTCCGTGATACCAGCCGATACACGGTAGTGTGTGAGGAGCGTACACTGCTAGACAGTGTCTGTATGGAAAATTGTCAAGCTCCGTGTATTTGTATACGGACTGACAAAAGCTTTCTCTGTCTAGTTTCGACTGTAATCAAACAGCAGATATACGAAACTGTTTGAAAAAAGGACACAACTCTAAGGTGTAGGTCTGGAAAAACTGACAAACTCCTCTGCTTTTTCTTCCAGAGTCACTCCCAGATAGCTGCTATTTGTCCGTGATACCAGCCGGTAGACGGTAGTGTGTGAGGAGCGTACACCGCTAGACGGTGTCTGTATGGAAAACTGTCAAGCTCCGTGTATTTGTATACGGACTGACACACGCTGTCTCTGTTTAGTTTTGACTGTAATCAAACAGCATATATACGAAACTGTTTGAGAAACGGACACAACTCTTAGGTGTAGGTCTTGAAAAACGGACAAACTCCTCAGCTTTTTCTTCCAGAGTCACACCCAGATAGCTTCTATTTGTCCGCGATACCAGCTGGTACATGGTAGTGTGTGAGGAGCATACACCGCTAGACGATGTCTGTATGGAAAATTGTCAAGCTCCGTGTATTTGTATACGGACTGACACATGCTGTCTCTGTCTAGTTTTGACTGTATTCAAACAGCAGATATACGAAACTGTTTGAAAAATGGACACAACTTTAAGGTATAGGTCTGGAAAAACGGACATACTCCTCGGCTTTTTCTTCCACAGTCACACCCAGATACCTTTTATTTGTCCGTGATACCAGCCGGTACACGTTGGTGTGTGAGGAGCGTACACCGCTAGACGGTGTGTGAAAAAATGAACGCTCAGTAACTCACCAGGACAAAATAATAAAATTTAGAGTGCTTTGAAAAAAGCAGTGTGCACACAGCAATGCAGCTAGCAGGTAGCCTTAAAAGGAAGCCTAATCACCACCAGCGCTGCTGCACACAACAAAAATCCTCCCCTTTCACTGCACACTAACTGTACAGTGAAAAGCGCTATCAGCAGAAGCAGGTTTTTTTTTTCTTCCCTGCCTAACACTCTCCCTGTTCAGAATCAGCAGCAGCACCTCTCCCTCTTGTAAGATCGGCAGAAGTAAGATGGCGGTCGGCGTTCACAGCCTTTTATACCCACTGTGACGCCACACAAAGCCAGCTAATCACTTCAATGCCCTTCTCTAAGATGGTGCTGGCCCCTGCACATGTCATCGCGTTGCCCACAGTGTGCGTCCTCCATCATTGGGTGAGAAAAGGTGCTGAAAGCATCATTTGAAACGCGACTTTGGTGCGCTGATCGGCGACCTCATGGCCGACTTCACGCTAGGGTCGGGTTTCGATCGGCAAAACCCGACTTTGGCGAAAGTCGGCTAATTTGGAATCTGACCGACCTGTTTCGCTCAACTCTAATGAACAGTATTGAACAGTAATAAAGGTAATTTTTCTATGGGGAACTTATTAGTCTGCAGAGGTCTTGATTGAAGGGGTGACTCTTCTCCAACATAGGGCCTGAATCACCAGCAGTGCTTGTAGTCTGAAGTTTTCTGTATCCTGTGCCTTTAACAATGTCCAGCCGGAATATGTGGGGTTACTGCGGGAGCCAGAGGGGCATGAGACAAACAATATCCCCTATGCTCCAAGTCTTTCTTTCCAACTCCACAGCGGTGCTTCCACACCGTAATCAGGGGCTCTGCATTAACACAATGGTCACCGGAACTTTGTACGTGGTATAGTCTCTCTAAGCAGGTCACAGCTTTGTCACAGGGCGCAGTCTCTTTGCAGGGATAAGTCTTATCGCAGCACACAGTCTCTTTCCAGGGAAGCATCTTGTCACAGCACACAGTCTCTTTGCAGTGAAGCATCTTGTCACAGCACACAGTCTCTTTGCAGGAAAACATCTTATCACTGAGGTGAGTGCACAACCTTCCTGTCACTGCAGTACCCGGCTTCACATACTCACGGTCCGCAATCTTTGCACACAGTCCCTCTGACTCTGGCTGTTGTACTGGAGATTTCTGTCTCTCCCAGTCTGTGTTAGCGTCCTGCCCTCTCTGCTGTCTGCGCCGTTTTGATGAAAACGCGTGCTGTTTTCACGCTCTCTGCTCTCCTCCCTTCCTGTTCCTGGCTGCTGAACAGGCTGCTTTTGTCTCCCCTGGAGAACCTGCTGCCCTGCTCAATGGTTCCGAGCACAGAGCAAAGAAGGCAACTCCCCCTCAGCTCTTCCTGTACTTCACCCCCTTAGGAAGAGCGGGGGGAGTTGCCTTCTCTGCTCCATGCCTGGAACCATTGAGCAGGGCAGCAAGTTCCCCGGGGGAGACAAAAGCAGCCTGATCAGCAGCCAGGAACAGGAAGGGAGGTGAGCAGAGAGCGGGAAAACAGCGCGTGGTTTCCTCAGAGCGGCGCAGACAGCATAGAGGGCAGGAGGCTGACACAGACAGGGAGAGACAGAGATCTCCGGTACAATAGCCAGAGTCAGAGGGACCGTATGCAAAGACTGTGGACCGTGAGTACATGAAGCCGGGTACTGCAGTGACAAGAAGGTTGCGCGCTCACCTCAGTGATAAGACGTTTCCCTGCAAAGAGACTGTGTGCGGTGACAAGACGCTTCCCTGTAAAGAGACTGTGTGCGGTGATAAGTCTTATCCCTCTAAAGAGACTGCACCCAGTGACAGGGCTGTGACCTGCTTAGAGAGACTATATCATGTCCAAAGCTCTGGTGACCCTTGTGTTAATGCAGAGCCCATGATTCCGGTGGGGAAGCACCACTGTGGAGTTGAAAAGGACTTGGAGCATAGGGGATGTCGTTTGTCTCATGCCCCTCTGGCTCCCGCAGTAAACCCACATATTCCGGCTGGAGATTGTTAAAGGCACAGGGTACAGAGAACTTCAGACTACAAGCACTGCTGGTGATTCGGTGCCTACGTTGGAGAAGAGTGACCACTTCAATCAAGACCCCTGCAGACTGATAAATTCCCCATAGGAAAATTACCTTTATTACTGTTCAATACTGTTCATGCATTTTGGTTGCTTTCTTAACTTGTTTTCATATTATATTCATATCTACACTGTTAATTCTGCCAGTGTTATTCCCTGTAAATAAACCTCCCTGTAACTGTTGGTCCGTCTGTTCCGTGGTGACATACACTCATTCCTGCACATTATTGCAACAAATTCCCATTCATTTATTCATCTGAATATGTTTAATAATTCAAATACGGTTATTGATGTGGATATTTGAGTTACCCATCTCAAAGGTACTTTATTTGTCTTAAAAGTTTTCTGTAAGAAAATATGATATTTAGTAATGTTCAAGTTGGACCATGATTCTGATTCTCAACCATGGTTAAGTAGAAGCTTCCAATATTAAAAGCTTTAACCCCTTCCAGATATGCGCCTTATATAAATGGCGCTGTGGGAGCTGTGTTCCCACAAATTACCATATACATATATGCTGTTATGATCGTGCGGGCTCTCGCTGAGCGCCGTCACGATCAAAAGCGGGTGTCAGCTCTAAATGAGAGCTGACACCCTGCAGCACGCCCATGATCAATGTTAGCACCGATTGCGTGCATTTAACCCCAATTGCAGACATTTAACCCCCCTAGTGCCACTGTCAATAGTGACAGCGACATTGTGGGGCATTGCTGATTTGCGATTGTATTGTTCCAAAAGATGGCCGCGGGGTCACCCAGGGATGGTGGCATGTTAGCTCATGCTCAGAGCAGAAGCTGATACGCCTCCTCCCTGCATCTGATATTCTGATCTAATGCTCTGCAATGCAGAAGCATTGCAAAGTATTAGATCAATGATCTGTCAGTATACAATTGAAAATGTTATCTTGTCCTGCAAAAAACAAGTCACCA
Source organism: Dendrobates tinctorius (assembly GCF_039654945.1). Classification (NCBI taxonomy): domain Eukaryota; kingdom Metazoa; phylum Chordata; class Amphibia; order Anura; family Dendrobatidae; genus Dendrobates; species Dendrobates tinctorius. The sequence continues at coordinate 16,532,523 of NW_027361993.1, read as the reverse complement.
TACACCTACATAAGCGGAAAAATAAACAGCTATAGCTCTCAGAATAAAATGATACAACAAATAAATATTTAATCAATAAAATACTTTTTAATGCGTAAAAGAGCCAAAAAGGATACAAATGTGGTATCGCTGTAATTGTACTGACTGGAAGAATAAAGCTGCCTAATCAATTTTACCAAACGTGTAACTGCATTAACCTCTTAACCCCGGAAGATTTTTTTTGTTTTTTGCTCCCCTCCTTCCCAGAGCCATAACTTTTTATATTTTTCAGTCATTATGGTCGTGTGAGGGCTTATTTATTGTGGGACGAGTGTTACTCTTGAACGACATCATTGGTTTTACCATGTGTACTAGAAAACGGGAAAAAAAATTCCAAGTGCAATCCCACACTTGTTTTTTGTTTGGCTTTTTTACTAGGTTACTAAATGCTAAAACTGAGCTGCCGATATGATTCTCCAGGTCATTATAAGTTCATAGACATCAAACATGTGTAGGTTCTTTTTTATCTAAGTGGCGAAAAAATTTCCAAATTTTGTTTAAAACAATGCACCATTTTCCGATACCCGTAGCGTCTCCATTTTTCGTGATCTTGGGTTGGATGAGGGCTTATTTTTTTGTGTGCTGAGCTGACTTTTAATGATACCATTTTGGTGCAGATTTGATCTTTTGATCGCCCGTTATTGTATTTTAATGCAATGTTGCAGCGACCAAAAAAATGTAATTCTGGCGTTTTTACTTTTTTCTAACTACTCCATTTAGCGATCAAGTTAATCCTTTTTTTATTGATAGATTGGGCGATTCTGAACTCGGAAATACCAAATATGTGCATGTTTGAGTTTAATTTTATTGTTTTATTTTGAATAGGGAGAAATGGGAGTGATTTGAACTTTTATATTTTTTTATATTTTTAAAAACATTTTTCTTTAACTTTTGGCTTGTTTCAATAGTCTGCATGGAAGATTAGGAGCTGCCATAGCCCAATCTGCTATGCTACATAGAGGAGATGGTCAGATCGCCTCTATGTAGCAGAATTGCTGATTTGCTAGGAGCACCAACCACTGGGTGGCGCTCACAGCAATCCTGCACTGACAACCTTAGAGGTCTCCAGGAGACCTCCGGTTGTCATGCCGACACACCGATGACCCACGATCATGTGACATGGGTCAAGGGTGTGCCTACTTCCGGCACGATTGCCAGACGCACTTGTTAAATGCTGCTGTCAGAGTTTGACAGTGGCATTTAACTGGTTAATAGCCGCAGGTGGATCACGATTTCACCTCCAGCTATTGCAGGCACATATCAGCTATTCAAAACAGCTGACATGTCCTGGGAAAGATGTGGGCTCACCGCCGGAGCCCACATCAAAGGGTGGGAGTCCAACATCGGCATACTATTATGCCCGATGTCGGAAAGGGGTTAAAAAAATTTTATAATTCCTGGATTGCTGGTTTTTGTTCTTTTTACCTCCCAAAAATTAGAATAGAAAGCGATCAAAAAATGTCATGTGCCCGAAAATAGTGCCAATAAACATTTTAACTCGTTCCACCAACAACAAGCCCTCACATGACTCTGTCAGCCAAAATATGGAAAAATTATAGCTATGTAAATATGAGGATAAGTAATACAGTTTATAATTAGCAAAAGAAGGGAGAATTTAGTTAAAACAAATAGGGACATTCTGCGTCTTTTTAATCAATTGAAACCGTATAGGCATCTTGAGCCAATAAAGGAAATATCTATGAACATTGCGAAAAGGCTTAAAATAAAATAAAAATAAATAATTGATAAAAAGATTAATAATTTTAAAAGAGACAATGTCTCCTATACTTTATTGATGGAAGGTAGGGATTTTCAATCTGAGTTTGCCAATTCACCACCATATATGATACTAGATGAGTATAATGCTACACCAATTCAGGACATTTCGGATACCTCACTAGCATTTTCAACATATGAGGTTTCCACTGGTGGCTCACGTGAGTCACCAGAAACTGTATCATTAGTATCGCTGCCCATACCAGTACGGAATAATTGTGTTAGTTTCAACAATCATGATGATATTGATGAATTTTATCTACCAACTTCCAATAGATATTCCCCTTTGACTGCAGTTGATCAATGCCCACTTCCTGTGAATAGGACTGAGGTAAAAATTCATCTAACACATAATCCATTTGTAGATGAGGTCACCCCTATGAGAGATGGAACGCTCACCCGAGTACAGAGAGAACAACATTCCAGCTTGAATTCTCCACATAGGGTAAATACAACTAGCAATAAGTCAAGAGACACAATTCAGTCAAAAAAATCTAGGCCAACTTAAGTTTATAAGAAGAAAACAACTATTAATGAGGGTTTTTTAGGGCCAAAATTAGGAAAAGGAAACGGGGTGCGAGAGGCAGGAAACTCACCAAAAAGAAAATAATAAGCAGCCTCACCAACCCACAGAAGGTATTCAACCTTAGTAATTATAGATTATCCTCAGCAGAAGAATCCCTATTACAAAAGGGCTTAAAATTTTCCCCTACATCCAGCTCGAAAAAATTCCATCTTTATATTGGGATAAAACATTTTTTTACAAAATTGAGCGTTGAAAAAGTATTTTCTAAAACAAATAAATAACTTGAAAAGGGAAGTGGCTTCTGAACATTCAGATTTCAAACATACAGGTGCAGCCAATAAGTCAAAGTTTCACCCCATACAAGAATACTCAAAGGCCTTTATTACATTTGAAAATATGGTAACGGAGGAAATTCGGAAAATGAAAAAATGGGACAAAAAATATAATCAGCATAGATGAAATTTATCTGTAAAGGAACAACAGGCAATTTTGTCACTCTAACGGAATAATCAAATAATTATCCGCCCAGCGGACAAAGGGGGGGAATTGTGATGATGGCTATCATAAAGAATCCCTTATTCTGTTAGGAGATACGAAAACATCTAAAATCCTTAAAAAAGATCCAGCAAATCTGTTTTTACACGAGTTAACTCAGTTGGCGAACAGAGGTAAATCAATAGGTGCATTAAATAAAATGGAATTTTCCTATACATTTAATAAAGCACTCAGTCTACCCTTCTTTTACCACATTCCAAAGATTCATAAGAACAAGAATAATCCACCAGGCAGACCAATCATTTCTGGTATTAATTTACCACCAATTTATCTCAGTACATTGACTGTCACTTACAGAAATGTGTCCCGCTTCTACCGGCTTATTTAAAAGATACGGGACATGTGTTTTCAATTATTGGATCAGGTAGAATGGCAATCCAATTATATTTTGGGAACATTAGACCTCACCTCTTTTTATACAGTGATTGAACACAATAAAGGATGCGAAGCAGCTAAATATTTTTGGAGAAAGGTGGAGAATACACTTCCCCCCAGATTAAGTTTATTTATGACAGCATTAGTTTTATCTTAAACCATAACTTTTTGTCTATGATCAAAATTTTTAATTTACAAATGTGGGGTACAGCCATGGGGACCAAATTTGCACTCAGCTATGCCAGTTTGTACAGTATGTAGTCAAATGGGAGGAGTTAACAATTTTTAAAGGGGGAAAAACATAAAGGGCTGGTTTTGTGGAATCACTTCATTGATGATATTATTTTTATTTGGAAGGCACCAGCTATAATTATCTACATTTTTGGTTAGCCTTAACAATAATGAATTTGGACTTATTTTTACCCTCAGAATTAGTTCTACTGGTACTGTATAAACTTTTTAAATTTGACAGTAATGGTGGATCAGGGCAGCTTTATCACTAAAAGTTATCAAAAATAAGTTGATTCAAACAGCTATATCCCATTGGACAGCTGCCATCTTCCATCATGGTTGGTAAATATTCCAAAAAGCCAGTTCATCCGCCTTAGGCGGAACTGTACTAAAATCTCTGACTATAGGGAAGAGGCACAATTTGTTAAAAAACAATTTTTAGATAAGGGTTATTCTATTACCTTGTTGGATAATACCATAAGAGACATCCAGAATATGACCAGAAAATTTAATTTATAACAGTAACTGTTTTTACCACCATCAGACTTGAAATAACAAATCAATAAATACCCAATAATTACCCAGTACCATATTAATAATAGGAGCTTTGTAAACATAGTACAAAAACATTGGCATATTCTACAACAAGATCACATAATAGGGGATTTTTCTACCACCACGACCTAGATTTGTTAACAGAAAAGCCTCTACTTTGGGTTTCAGGATTGCACCAACAAATGAGGGGATTAAACCCTTCAAGGAATATGTCTAATCTGAACCAGTAGGACCTACATGGATTCACCCCATGTACCTTTTGTCCATGTTGCAGAGAATGCTCAATCAAAAAAGTTGGAATACAGTCCTTTAAAAATTCAGAAGGGACAGAAGAATTTCCCATCAGGGATAATATAACTTGTTTAACTAGGGGAGTGATATATGTATTGAAATGTCCTTGCAGTAAACTTTATGTGGGGAGAACAATTAGGAAACATCAAAAACTGTTTTTTGGGTCATCCTCTATCTAGATATTTTAGAGAACACAACAACCAATCTAGTAAAGGCCTAGCTTTTGGGGGTATAGAAATAGTACGTAGAAACTGGTGAGGAGGAAATTATGTTAACATGATGTCACAGAAGAATCAAAGTGGATCGTTTTACTTAACAGCTTAGCCCCAAGAGGTTTGAATTTTTATTTGGAACTACTGTATATGCCTTTTAAGTCATTATTTATTTCCCCTTACACAGTGTATCTTTATATTTTCCCTCCCCCTTATCCTAATTTATTAGCCAGATCAATTCCCAGTATGTGAATTATGGTCCCCCATTTATTTATAATGTATTTTAGTATAATATTAGTGCACAACTTGTTTCTAGTATGCCAGGGAGCCACATAGCCTGTGGTTTTATATATCGTGCTTTTAATATTTCTATTTATTAAGAATTTTTTTTTTATTTGTTTAGAATTATGGTAGTGTTTTTTTGGTTTTATATGCGATAAATAAAACATAATTATTTTAATTTCTGAAATTTAACACATTGATTAATAGAGGACGCAGCTTAGTCCAATACAACAATCTTCTCATTATGAGAGGTAGCGGTGGATCAGGAATGGGCTGAATATGACATGCTGAGCGGCTGTCTTTAGTGTGTGAGGCTATAAAGCAGTGTCTAGTGACAGCACACGTAGACAACCTGATGAAGAGGAACCGTGTATACCCCGAAACGCGTTGGTAGCTCCTTTGTCCGCTCATGCACTCCATAGTACAATGACTTCAAACGCCAGCCAGTTCTAGTTGGCCATATTTTTTCCTGCAGCACAACCAGGGACGCCACCTGCCAGGGCTCCCCTGGCTTTGCATGGTTGCTCCGTGCTCTCTGCAGCATTACAGCCATTCCTGACCAGCACAGGAGCATCGTCATTCACAGCATTATTAGCTTTTTATACAAGTGAGATGGACCAGCAGCAGGTCAGTGTTTGAGCTAATATACCATAGCTATATACCATTTACTATTGAATAGGTGTATCTGTGAGTCAGCATTACACCTGTTTCTATGTTTCTATATTTTGCACGTACAAGCACCTTTCCAATATAGAGGTGTTTTATCATTTATTTTATATTTAATTTTTTAATAGCTTAATTGTGGGATGTTTGAAAGGTTTGGCTAATTATTAGTAATCACAAACTTCTGTTAATACACCCAGTACTAAAGTTTATTTGGATAGTTTTTTGACACTACCAGAGTTTATTGGACAATCTTTTTGACACTGTAGGAGTTATATTATGTGGTCTACATAGTGTGCTTTCAACCTATTGTATGGTCACTAGAAGGATTATTGTGACAAACTTTTTATTTAATGTGAGAAATCTTATTTACTAACTATTTTGTGTGACACAGCCCTCTGATTTAAAGGCATATAAATTTTAGTTTTGAAAATTGCAGAATTTTCCAAATTTTCGCCAAATTTCCGAAATTTTCACAAATAAATGTAAGTCATATTAAGCATATTTTACCATTTTCATGAAGTACAATATGTCACAAGAAAACAGTCTCAGAATTGTAAAATTTAGCGTGGTCAAGAAGGTAAAAACAAGCTTCGGGGTGAAGAGGTTAAAACAAAAAGATACAAAAACAAAAGGTCTGATGTAACAAAAAATCTAGATAGAGATGTGGAGATGCCATATAAATATAATTTTTCTGGAGAATTAAAGACCTCAAAAGCTTGAGATATTGGATTGAGATGACAGTCGAGATCTTTGCAAACTGGAGATAGCGAATAAGGTTGTGCAAAAAAAAAATGCAATTTCATGCCATGTTCTTACCAGCTCCTACAAAGTGGATGAAACTGGGGCAAGATGGGGTGTTATAACTCTAGCTCATCAAATTAATAACAGGTGACATCATTCACTATGCCACAAATCTTACTCTAGCAGAGGTGTAAGATTTGTGATGAGACACACTTAGCAGTGCAGCACAGAGAGACAGCCAGGAGAGAAATACACAGAAGGGAGTCCTGGAAAGGTGTATCCCAAACTACCTGGGAGTTTGCTGGACCCCTCACCTGGAGAACCAGGCACTAAGCAGGCATTTGTGTACAAGAGAACTGTGATTAACCCCTTCCTGACATCAGACGTACTATCCCATCCATGGGACCCGGGCCCCTATGCCCATGGACGGGATAGTACGTCTACCTCGATCAGCGGCGCCCACGTGGTGAGCGCCGCTGATCGCGGCCGGGTGTCGGCTAATTATCACAGCTGACACCAGGCACAATGTGTCAGGGGCAGTCGCGGACCGCCCCCGACACGTTAACCCCTTGCACACCGCGATCAAACATGATCGCGGTGTACCGGGGGTTAAAGGGAAGCATCGGCAGGGAGGGGGCTCCCTCCGTGCTTCCCTGAGCCCCCCACGGCAGCGTAATGTGCAGCGCTGCTGCCGGAGGCTCCTTTCCTGCAGGCCCCCAAATCCAAGATGGCGACGGGGGCCTTCGGGGGCCTGCAGGAAGCTGGCTTCCTCAGTGCCTGCAAAGCGCAGGCATGAGGAAGCCTTGTGCACTGCCTGTGACAGATCGCTGATCTGTCACAGTGATCTGTGATGTGACAGATCAGCGATCTGTCACAGAACAGTGATGTCCCACCTGGGACTATTTAATAAAGTAAAAAAAAAATAAAAATAAAGTGTTAAAATAATTTAAAAAAAATCGCCAAATAAATTACAAAAAAAAAAAATATTCCCCCAAATAAATCCATTTTTTGAAAAAAAACAAACAAAACAATAAAAGTACACATATTAGGTATCACCGCGTCCATAACGACCCGCCCTATAAAACTGTCCCATTAGTTAACCCCATTAGCGAACCCCTTAAAAAATAAAAATAAAAAACGAAGCAAAAAATAATGATTTATTATCATACCGCCAAACAAAAAGTGTAATAACTCGCGATCAAAAAGACGCATATAAATATTCATGGTACCGCTGAAAACGTCATCTTGTCCCGCAAAAAACAAGCCATGACACAGCATCATCAGCAAAAAAATAAAAAAGTTATAGCACGCAGAATAAAGCGATGCAAAAATAATTATTTTTTATATAAAATAGTTTTCATTGCATAAAACCGACAAAACATAAAAAAAGACCTAAATGAGGTATCGCTGTAACCGTGCTGACCCGAAGAATAAAACCGCTTTATCAATTTTACCGCATGCAGAACGGTGTAAACGCACCCCCCCAAAAGAAATTCATGAAACGCTGGTTTTTGTTCATTCTGCGTCCCAAAAATCGGAATAAAAAGCGATCAAAAAATGTCACGTGCCCGAAAATGGTACCAATAAAAACGTCAACTCGTCCCGCAAAAAATATGACCTCACATGACTTGGTGGGTCAAAATACGGAAAAATTATAGCTCTCAATATGTGTTGATGCAAAAACTATTTTTACAATAAAAAGCGTCTTTTAGCGTGCGACAGCCGACAAACATAAAAACCGCCATAAATAGTAAATCAAACCCCCCGTTATCACCCCCTTAGTTAGGGAAAAATAATAAAATAAAAAAATGTATTTATTTCCATTTTTCCATTAGGGTTAGGGTTAGGGTTAGGTTAGGGTTAGGGTTAGGGTTAGGGTAGGGTTAGGGTTAGGGTTAGGGCTAGGGTTAGGGCTAGGATTAGGGCTAGGGCTAGGGTAAGGGCTAGGGTTAGGGCTAGGGTTAGGGTTAGGGCTGAGATTAGGGTTAGGGGTGTGTTGGGGTTCGGGTTGGAGTTAGAATTGGGGGTTTCCACTGTTTGGGCACATCAGGGGCTCTCCAAATGCAACATAGCGTCTGATTTCAATTCCAGCCAATTCTGAGTTGAAAAAGTCAAATGGTGCTCCTTCCCTTCCAAGCTCTGACATGCGCCCAAACAGTGTTTTACCCCCCACATGTAGGGTATCAGCCTACTCAGGACAAATTGCAAAACAATTTTTGGGGTCCAATTTCTCCTGTTACCCTTAGGAAAATAAAAATTTGGGGGCAAAAATATCATTTTTGTGGAAAAAAATGATTTTTTTATTTTCACGTCCGAGCGTTATAAAATACTGTGAAGCACTTGGGGGTTCAAAGTGCTCACCACACATCTAGATAAGTTCCGTGGGGGGTCTAGTGTCCAAAATGGGGTCACTTGTGGGGAGTTTCAATAGTTTAGGGGCTCTCCAAACGCACATGACACCCGCAGACCTTTCCTTCAAAGTCTGCATTCCAAAACGTCACTACTTCCCTTCCGAGCCCCGACGTGTGCCCATACAGTAGTTTTCTCCCACATATGGGGTGTCAGCGTACTCAGGACAAATTGGACAACAACTTTTGGGGTCCAATTTCTCCTGGTACCCTTGGGAAAATAAAAAATTGGTGACTAAAAGATCATGTTTGTGGAAAAAATACGATTTTTTTATTTTCATGCCCGGGCATTATAAACTTCTGTGAAGCCCTTGGGGGTTCAAAGTGCTCACCACACATCTAGATAAGTTCCTTAGGAGGTCTCGTTTCCAAAATGGGGTCATTTGTGGGGGGTTTCCACTGTTTAGGTACATTAGGGGCTCTCCAAATGCAACATGACACCCGCAGAACATTCCCTCAAAGTCTGCATTCCAAAACGTCACTACTTCCCTTCCGAGCCCCGACGTGTGTCCATACAGTAGTTTTCTCCCACATATGGGGTATTAGTATACTCAGGACAAATTGGACAACAACTTTTGGGGTCCAATTTCTCCTGGTACCCTTGGGAAAATAAAAAATTGGTGACTAAAAGATCATGTTTGTGGAAAAAATACAAATTTTTTATTTTCACGCCCGGGCGTTATAAACTTCTGTGAAGCACTGGGGGGTTCAAAGTGCTCACCTCACATCTAGATAAGTTCCTTAGGGGGTCTAGTTTTCAAAATGGTGTCATTTGTGGGGGGTTTCCACTGTTTAGGTACATCAGGGGTTTTCCAATCGCGACATGGTGTACGATCTCAATTCCAGCCAAAAACGTCAAATGGCGCTGCTTCCCTTCCGAGCTCTGCCATACGCCCAAATAGTGGTTTACCCCCACATATGGGGTATCAGCGTACTCAGGACAAATTGCACAATAACTTTTAGGGTCCTGTTACCCTTGGAAAAATAAGAATTGAGGGTGAAACGATCATTTTTGTGGAAAAAATATGATTTTTTAATTGTACGGCTTTATGTTATAAACTTCTGTGAAGCCCTTGGGGGTTCAAAGTTCTCACCACACATCTAGATAAGTTCCTTAGGGGGTCTAGTTTCCAAAATGGTGTCATTTGTGGGGGGTTTCCACTGTTTTGGTACATCAGGGGTTTTCCAATCGCGACATGGTGTCCGATCTCAATTCCAGCCAAAAACGTCAAATGGCGCTGCTTCCCTTCCGAGCTCTGCCATGCGCCCAAATAGTGGTTTACCCCTACATTTGGGGTATCAGCGTACTCAGGACAAATTGCACAATAACTTTTAGGGTCCTGTTACCCTTGGGAAAATAAAAATTGGGGTGAAAAGATCATTTTTGTGGAAAAAATATGATTTTTTAATTGTACCGCTGTACGTTATAAACTTCTGTAAAGCCCTTGTGGGTTCAAAGTTCTCACCACATATCACTTGTAGGGGGTTTCCACTGTTTAGGTACATCAGGGACTCTCCAAACGTGACATGGCGTCCGATCTGAATTCCAGACAATTTTGCATTGAAAAAGTCAAACGGCGCTCCTTCCATTCTGAGCTCTGCCATGCACCGAAACAGTCGTTCCCCCCCACATATCAGGTATCAGCGTACTCAGGACAAATTGCACAATAACTTTTGCAGTCCAATTTCTCCTGTTACCCTTGGTAAAATAAAAAAAATTGAACCTGAAATACTTTTTTTGTGAAAATAAGTTAGATGTTCATTTTTTTTAAATATTCCAAAAAATTCCTGTGACGCACCTAAAGGGTTAATAAACTTCTTGAATGTGGTTTTGAGCACCTTAAGGGGTGTAGTTTTTAGAATGGTGTCACTTTTGGGTATTTTCTATCATATAGACCCCTCAAAGTGGCTTCAAATGTGATGTGGTTCGTAAAAATAAAATGGTGTTGTAAAAATGAGAAATCGCTGGTCAACTTTTAACCCTTATAACTTCCTAACAAAAAAAAATTTTGGTTCCAAAATTGTGCTGATGTAAAGTAAACATGTGGAAAATGTTAGTTATCAAGTTTTTGGGGTGCCATATCTCTGTGATTTAAGGGCATAAAAATTCAAAGTTGGAAAATTGCGAAATTTTCAAAATTTTCGCCAAATTTCCATTTTTCTCACAAATAAACGCAAGTTATTTGAATGAAATTTTACCACTAACATGAAGTACAATATGTCACGAGAAAACAGTGTCAGAATCACTGGGATCCATGGCAGCGTTCTAGAGTTATGACCTCATAAAGGTACAGTGGTCAGAATTGTAAAAATTGGCCCGGTCATGAACGTGCAAACCACCCTTGGGGGTGAAGGGGTTAAAATATTGGAAACTGCACCCTGCTGTGTCATCTGTGTCATTCGCTTCTCACTTGCCCTGCACCGCACTCACCACAGCAGCCACTATCATCGCTTTTAACATCCTAACTGCCCTGGGACACAGCTCTACCCATGGAGAGCTTAACCATCTTTGCTGCCCTAACAAAATCCCAGACGATCTGCATTGCAGCATTGGCTACCCTTGCTGAATACCACGGGAGGCATCACAAACTATTTCCTCTACAAACTACCCTATCAACATAATTTATTAATTTTACTGGAAGCCCAGGGCCACGAACGGGGTCACTGCTGCCATGACATTCCCCTTTAAGAACCATCCGGCCCAGTACCGAGTACCCCAAGGTTCTGAGGGGCGCTCCACATGCGCCTCTTAATTGATCAGGAGTTTATGCTATCAAAATAATTCTAGCCGGTTTTGATGAATCACCCCCATAGTTCTTTTAGTTGCTTGTTGCAATAGTGTAAGCACCTAAAGTTTAAGCTCTTGGTCCACAATGAAAAATTTATAACAGGCCTCCCCTGTATAGCATGTACCATTTGTAAGACCAATGTCATCTTATGTGGTAGACTAGTCTTTAAGCCCCATCAGTTAGCAACTGCTACTTCTGCACTGCTACATCAATAAATAGGGTAGTATAAAAATGAATTTTTTTTTCATTAATCAATGTTGTTCTTTATTTCAAATCTGGACCAATTCCTTCATTAAATGACTGCACCCAACATCACCTTTAAAGAAGTTTTTGTATCGTAACCATCTTTAACCATAAGCGCTAATTTATTGAGTATTAGTTTACTTGAAAAACTGTGTTCTTGATCCAGCTCTACAGAGCTGGTATGTAAAACCAAGTTCTACTCAACCTGACATTGCTTTGTTCTAATATGGACACACCTTTCAAATAGTGTTAGGAAATTTGTTGGGTATCTTTACATCAAATAACTCCTTATATTTTCTGACTGCATAATTAAGCTGCGCGAATGGGGCTCCTTTGACAGCATTTCTATGCATGTCTGTATCTAACCAGTACTTTAAAAAAAAAAAAAAAAATTATGCATAGTTTTGGGCCTACTTGTCTTTTTTTCTTTCTACAACAGTGCAGCATAGTACACAAAAAATATACAGTGGGGAAAATAAGTATTTGATATACTGTCGATTTTGCAAATTTTCCCACCTACAAAGAATGGAGAGGTCTGTATTTTTTATCATAAGTACACTTCAACTGTGAGAGGCAGGATCTAAAAATAAAAAAACAAAAAATCACATTGTATGATTTCTAAATAATTGAATTGCATTTTATTGCATGAAATAGGTATTTGATCACATACCAACCAACAAGAAAGAATTCTGACTCTCGCAAACCTGTTAGTTTTTCTTTAAGAAGCCCTCCTACTCTGCACTCATTACATGTATTAATTAAACCTGTTTGAACTCGTTACTTGTGTAAAAGACACCTGTCCACACACCCAATCAATCAATCAATCAATCACACTACACCCTCTCCACCAAAAAGCTGTCTAAGAACACGAGGGAGAAAGTTGTAGACCTGCACAAGGCTAGGTTGGGCTACAGGATATTAGGCAAGCAGCTTGGTGAGAAGGCAACAACTGTTGGTGTAATTATTAGAAAATGGAAGAAACACAAGATGACTGTCAATCTTCCTCAGTGTGGGGCTCCATGCAAGATCTCGCTTCATGGGGTAAGAATGATTCAGAGAAAGGCCAGAAATGAGCCCAAAACTACACAGGAGGACCTGGTAAATGACCTGAAGAGAGCTGGGACCACAGTCTCAAACTTTACTCTTAGTAACACAGTAAACTATAATGGATTTAAATCCTGCAGTGCAGTCAAGGTCCCCTGCTCACATCAGCACATGTCCAGCACGTTTGAAGTTCACCAATGACTACCTAGAGAATCTAGAGGAGGCATGGGAGAAGATCATGTGGTCAGATAGAGGAGGCATGGGAGAAGATCATGTGGTCAGGTTAGACCAAAATAGAACTTTTGGCATCAAGTCAACTCACCTTGCCTGGAGGAAGAAGATGGATGAGTTCAACCCCGAGAACACCTAGCCAACTGTGAAGCATAGTGAGGGAAACATTATACTTCGGGAGTGCATTTCTGTAGACGGGACAGGAAGACAGCACAGCATTAAACATAGGGTCATATTTCGCAAGATTTTGGCCAAAACCTTCTTCTCCCAGTAAGATAATTGAAGATGGGTCATGGCTGGTTCTTCCAGCATGACAATGACCCGAAACACACATCCAGGGTCACTAAGGAGTAGCTCCAGAAGAAGCATTTTAAGGCCCCAGAGTGGCTTAGCCAGTCTACTGACCTGTACCCAAAAGAATATCTTTGGAGGGTGTTCTGTCCTCACTAACTGTCATGTCGGACACTGTTCACACCAGGGTGTCCGGCAGACAGCGGTAATACCCTGTTGGGTATTCTGTTCCAGTCGGGATAGGGTTAACCAGGTTGTCATGCTGGCTGAGGGCTGGGCCACGCCCTTGGTCTTTAAATAGTTCGTCCTGACTATGGGCGTCGCCGACTATAGCTTTAGCCTAGTGCTAGCAATACCGGTCAGCAGTGGTGGTGTTGGAGCGTCTGATATCTGGTGCAGTATATCCCTCAGTGGTTCTTTCTCCAATCTGTTATATATATATTTGGTTGCCCTTGCACATTATTGTATTCCCTTGTGTATTAACTGTGTGGTGTTTCTTTTACCCCTGTCCATACGTATTTGTGGGGTCTGGTGTCTGGTCCCCTCACTGGGTGGAGGGTGGTGGGTTCAGCTTAGGGCTGGACAGGAGACAGGGACAGGGTGGAGGCTCAGGCAGGCACACCTTCAGTGTAAACCCTGGGTAGAGGGACAGACAGGGTTCCCCTAGTCTGAGGGACATCGCAGGGGTCCCGGGGTTTTGGCCTAAAGTAACCTAGGCATACCATGACATTATAGTCGGCCCAAATACTAAAAAAAAAATATAGATAGGGAATATAGGGGTTACTTACTATGGATCCTATACTTTCCCTAACCAAGCAGCTGGAGGCTCTATCCATACAGGTCACTGAACTCAGGGGGGTGGTCCAGCAACAAGGCCTGTCAGCTCCTGCAGTACCTGCTGAGGCTGCAGCCAGGGCAGCTGAGCCCAAGTTTCCCCTTCCTGAACGATTTGCTGGTGATCGTGGTAAGTTCACGGTTTTTCGTGAATCATGCAAATTGTATTTCCGTATGCGTCCACATTCCTCAGGCAATGAGGCTCAACGCGTGGGCTTGGTGATTTCTTTGCTGAGTGGTGACCCACAGGCCTGGGCCTTTTCACTCCCTTCAGACTCACAGGCATTTGAATCTGTAGATTTTTTTTTCTCTGCTCTGGGTTTGATCTATGACGATCCGGATAGATTAAACTTAGCAGAGTCTAAGATACGCTCACTGCTACAGGGTGATCGACCAGCTGAGGATTACTGCACGGAATTCCGGCGCTGGGCGGTGGACACGCAGTGGAATGACCCTGCGCTTAGAAGTCAATTTTTGCATGGGGTTTCTGGAAGGGTTAAACAGACTCTCCTAATGTACGAGACTCCCGCCTCTCTGGAGGCTGCGATGGCACTTGTAGTACGCATAGACCGACGTCTCCGTCAGGGGGCGCTGGTTTCGTTGCCTCCGGGAGGTGGGGGAGTGGTCGGTGAGGTTAGCGCGGGTGAATCCGTGGAACCCATGCAGATCGCTGGTATAGCACAGTCACCGAGTAACAAGCCTAAACGTCCTTGGCACAGAAGGCAGGGGCTCTGTTTTTTTTGTGGCAAAGGAGGACATTTTATTAACGCTTGCCCCCTGGTACCTAAGAAGGGCGCGCCGGCGGAAAACTGATAGGCTCAGAGGGTTTGGAGGAGTCTAGTCTGAGCCTTTGTGTATCCTCCGTCATGGTTTCCCAGTGTATGCTCCCTGCTAGGGTGGTACTTGGGGGGCAAATGCTCTCTATTACAGTATTTATTGATAGTGGCTCAGCTGCCAATCTCATTGATGAGAGGTTCGCGCATACAGCGGGATTTCCGGTGGAGAAATTGCCGAACCCCATCCGGGTGGTTACCATCAATGCTTCCCCGTTGTCTCAAGGGGAGATCACAGAGTGTGTGTTGGATATACAACTCCACATCGGAGTATTACACTCAGAGCGGGTAACTTGTAAGGTGCTTAGTAACTTACCGGCTCAGATGGTTCTGGGCTTTCCATGGTTGTCAATGCATAATCCTGTTATTGATTGGAAGACCCAGGACATAATTCAGTGGAGCAGGGAGTGTCAGGAGAGGTGCCTGGCTACATGTATTTCCGCTTTGACCCCCTGTATCCCGGAGCCGTTGCTGGATTATGCGGATGTATTTTCTGAGAAGGGTTGTTCGGAACTACCACCGCATCGCCCCTATGACTGTGCTATTAGGTTGAAACCAGGGGCCAAGTTACCTAAAGCTAGAATGTTTAATATCTCAGGTCCCGAGAGGCTAGCTCTCAAGGAATACATTGCGGATAGCCTGAGCAAGGGTCATATTAGACCTTCATCTTCTCCTCTGGCTGCTGGCTTCTTCTTTGTTAAAAAGAAGGATGGCGGTTTACGCCCGTGTCTGGATTTCAGAGAACTCAACCAGATTACGGTCCGTGATCCTTACCCGATGCCACTTATACCCGATTTATTCAACCAAGTGGTTGGTGCCAGGTGGTTCTCCAAACTGGACCTCAGGGGGGCGTACAATCTTATAAGAGTCCGTCAGGGGGATGAGTGGAAGAAAGCGTTCAATACCCCTGAGGGTCACTTTGAGAGTTTGGTAATGCCGTTTGGGTTGACTATGGCATCGGCGGTCTTTCAACACTTCATTAATGATGTCTTCTCTCAGTTGTTGAGGAGGTTTGTTATAATTTATCTTGACGACATCCTCATTTTCTCTCGCGACCATGATACACATATAGAGCATGTTAGACAGGTTCTGCAGTTGCTCAGAGAGAACAGGCTCTATGTCAAGCTTGAAAAATGTGTGTTTTTCGTACAGGAGCTACCGTTCTTGGGTTATATAATCTCCGCCTCAGGTTTTAAGATGGACACCGCAAAGGTGCAGGCGGTACTACATTGGGATCGGCCTGATAATCTTAAGGCGCTTCAGCGATTTCTTGGCTTCTCCAATTACTATAGGAAATTTATTAAGAATTTCTCTATGATTGCCAAACCACTGACTGACATGACTAAGAAGGGTACCGACTTTTCTGACTGGTCTGAGCCTGCGGTACAGGCGTTTGAATTCCTCAAGAATAGTTTTGCCTCAGCGCCCATTCTGGTGCAGCCCGATGTCTCCTTACCGTTTGTCGTGGAGGTGGATGCGTCGGAGGTTGGAGTGGGGGCTGTACTGTCTCAGGGCCCTTCTTGGGCCAAGTTGCATCCGTGTGCCTTCTTCTCCAAGAAGCTGTCGCCTGCGGAGCGTAATTATGATATTGGCAACAGGGAACTATTGGCCATCAAATTGGCATTTGAGGAGTGGCGACACTTCTTGGAGGGGGCTGTTCATCAGATTACTGTGATAACCGACCATAAGAATTTGCTTTATTTAGAATCTGCTAAGCGCCTGTCCTCCAGACAGGCTCGCTGGGCATTATTCTTCACCCGGTTCAACTTCATTGTTACCTATCGACCTGGGTCGAAGAATGTTAAGGCAGACGCTTTTCCAGGTGTTTTCCTGGTGGAGAGTTATGTGAAGAGCCGGTGCCTATTCTCCAAAAGGGTGTGGTGGTATCTGCCATCACGACAGAGATTGAGGCAGAGATTGCCGAGGCTCAGGAGGTGGTACCGCCGGGGTTACTTGCTAATAAATCTTTTGTGCCGCTACATCTACGCTCTAGAGTGTTGGGCGAACATCACGACACGGTACTGGCAGGTCATCCAGGGGTTAAGAGCACTCTGGAACTGGTATCGCGTCGTTTTTGGTGGCCTAAAATCCGGCAGGATGTGGCCTCATATGTGGCTGCCTGTACCACGTGCGCACGGGCCAAGACTCCTCGTTCCCGTCCCGCTGGTAGCTTGCAGCCTCTCGGGGTGCCCAGTAAGCCATGGACTGAGATTTCCATGGATTTTATTACTGACTTGCCCGCCTCGGCAGGGAACTCGGTCATTTTGGTAATTGTTGATAGGTTCTCCAAAATGTCACATTTCGTTGCTTTACCGTCTTTGCCCAATGCTAAGACTCTTGCTCAGATATTTATTCGCGAGGTGGTCAGACTTCATGGTGTCCCGTCTGACATTGTGTCTGATCGAGGTACGCAGTTTGTGGCAAAGTTTTGGAGAGCTTTTTGTTCTCGCCTTGGAATCAAATTATCTCATTCATCGGCTTTCCACCCTCAGTCGAATGGACAGACTGAGCGGATGAACCAAAACCTGGAGCAATACTTGCGCTGCTTTATTTCCGACAATCAGGAAGAGTGGTCAGCGTTTCTTCCTCTGGCAGAATTCGCAATAAACAACCATTCCCAGGAATCGTCTGGGGAATCTCCTTTTTTTTTGTGTGTATGGTCAACATCCTCAATTTTGCACCTTGCGTCAGGGGTGCTCAGTTGGCGTCCCTGAAGAGGACCAGTTGGGAGCTCAATTGTCGTCTGTTTGGAGGAGAGTCAAGCAGCGCTTGTTGAAGGTGGGTTCCAGGTACAAACGGGTGGCTGACTGCAGACGTGTGCCAGGTCCGGACCTGTGTGTGGGTGATTGGGTGTGGTTATCTACTAGGAACATTAAGCTCAAGATACCGTCACTTAAGTTGGGTCCCAGGTTCATTGGCCCATTTAGAATCTCCGCAGTGATCAACCCAGTGGCATTTCGTTTGGAGTTGCCGGCTGTGTATAAGATTCATAATGTATTTCACAAAGCATTGCTAAAGAAGGTCGTGGGTTTGGTGGATGGTTCCCCCGGGCCACCACCTCCCGTCTTGGTGGATGGCGCGTTGGAATTTGAGGTGTCCAAAGTGGTGGACTCTAGGGTTGTGCGTCGCACTCTACAGTACCTGGTCCACTGGCGTGGCTATGGTCCTGAGGAGAGGACATGGGTGCCGGCCTCTGACATTCATGCTGATCGACTGGTTACTATGTTCCATCGTCGCCATCCGGACAAGCCAGGTCCTCGACATGGTGAGGTTCCGGAGGTCCCTCATAGAAGGCGGGGTACTGTCATGTCGGACACTGTTCACACCAGGGTGTCCGGCAGACAGCGGTAATACCCTGTTGGGTATTCTGTTCCAGTCGGGATAGGGTTAACCAGGTTGTCATGCTGGCTGAGGGCTGGGCCACGCCCTTGGTGTTTAAATAGTTCGTCCTGACTATGGGCGTCGCCGACTATAGCTTTAGCCTAGTGCTAGCAATACCGGTCAGCAGTGGTGGTGTTGGAGCGTCTGATATCTGGTGCAGTATATCCCTCAGTGGTTCTTTCTCCAATCTGTTATATATATATTTGGTTGCCCTTGCACATTATTGTATTCCCTTGTGTATTAACTGTGTGGTGTTTCTTTTACCCCTGTCCATACGTATTTATGGGGTCTGGTGTCTGGTCCCCTCACTGGGTGGAGGGTGGTGGGTTCAGCTTAGGGCTGGACAGGAGACAGGGACAGGGTGGAGGCTCAGGCAGGCACACCTTCAGTGTAAACCCTGGGTAGAGGGACAGACAGGGTTCCCCTAGTCTGAGGGACATCGCAGGGGTCCCGGGGTTTTTGCCTAAAGTAACCTAGGCATACCATGACACTAACTGAAGCAGACTTCATGTTGCTTATACAGGCAGCTAAACCACTATACCGGGGTCCAATAAGGAGACTGTAGGTTGAATCTGTGTTTTATTGAACGTGGTGGTATATTGGCACGGTGAAACTACAAATGAAATATATACATACACTGAGTCAATTCAGGGTACATGAGGGAAAAATATCATACATAATACATTAAGAATCAACATCTGCACTACTAGTTGAGGAGGGGGAAACTAACTGAGCAGGCTGATCTGAGATAGAAATTATTTACAGGAAGCATGTTTACGTACCAGCAATGCTGTCACAAGAGGGAGAAGAGAAATGAGATGTTTCCAGGATGCAGGCAGAAGGATAATGGTGGACTGGAGGGAAAATGGGTCTGAACTAACCATGATCCTTTGCAAAGGGCTCCCAGAAGGCACTGCAAAACTTACCATAGTGCTTTTCAATGTTCCCAGAATACATTGTGAACAGGGGGAAAGATGCAAAGTGAAAGTAAACTTCAATACACTGCGGTTATGACTCTGGCCACTAGATGGAGCCAGAAACAATGAAAACAATAGGATCTGTAGAAAACTGAACATCCTATATATTCTCAGTAATCATTGCAAATTTTATCAAATAGACAGTTAAAGGTGGTGAATTAAATGTCGGAGACAGAACAGAAGGTGCTGAAACGCAATGGTGCGAAGCGACAGCCCCAGAACCTAAAAGATCTGGAGAAGATCTGTATGGAGGAGTGGGCCAAAATCTCTGGTGCAGTGTATGCAAACTTGGTCAAGAACTACAGGAAACATCTGACTTTTGCAATTGCAAACAAAGGTTTCTGTTTTATCTATTTTATCAAATACGTATTTCATGCAATAAATGCAAATAAATTATGTAAAAATCATACAATGTGATTTTCAGGATATTTTTAAGATTCTGTCTCTCACAGTTCAATAATATAACAGCAAAGGTGTATAGCAGCATCCTATATATATCTCACAGATGCCGTTAATCCAGGACCATTAAAGGATCGGTCATTACATATCATAAAGCGGGAGTGTGGAAACCACAAAACAAATACGACTATGAGATCCCAATTTAGCAAAAAATATATGTATATTCATCTTTATTAGGGGTACAAGACAGAATCGGGAAAAATGGGGAACATGTGCAAAAGATAAGCAAAATGTGCAATAGTGCTAGAGGACGCGCGAACCTAACCACAGCCAGAAGAATTCAATGATAATGTTATAAATTCATATCATAATTGAAATTATAGAACACTTTCAACATCCTGGAATACTGACTAATATAATGTATCAAGGAAATATAATAAAACCCACTGATAAAGCACAATGGTGCATAAGTAGCTCCCTCAAAAAGATATCTAAATGACCGTGCACTGAGGTTAGTGATAGACACGTAAGTCCACCTGTTTATATGGGCCTTTTACAATTAAAAGCGTACTGGCCAGATCCAAAGTGTGGCCAATTAATGGAATGTCACCTATAACATCAAAAACATGGTCCATATCGGAGCGGCATTACCCACCCCAAGGGAGACACCACGGCGGTATGCAAAAATAGAGGTAGAGCAATAACCCACTCCAATGGGAGACACAAAGTCCCACCCCCCAAAAAATGGGTTACCAGCCGCGAAACAGTATTACTTCAGGCAGTGTAATTCGGATGGCCGGGCGGTCAGCACGTCACCCAGACGCGTGTTTCGGAGATGTACTCCTTCGTCAGGGGACGTGAGGTGAATAAAAATCTGCAGTTTAAATATTGCCGGACCGGAAGTGCCCGTGACGCGGACCGGAAACGACTCATGTATCCCCATGACAACGCGGGACACAGGATGGAGGCCACGTCATGCAGCGGGAGGCGCCGGGTGGAAAACCTGACACGCATGCGTACCAGGTCAACGCCACGTCAGTTCAAAAACATCTAAAGATGTGTCAAAGGAGGATTATCAAGCATTATCTATTAGAAATAAAGCGAAAATGCTGATATTGCCTCAAATGCCTCCCTGCCACTGTAGTACATAGAGAATTAGTATATAGTAGATGGAATTCATATATTACATCAAATATACATTAATTGCAACAAAAATCCAGACTATTATAATACAATTTACATATTACAAATATGCGATATATCATACTAATAAACTGTTACAATAAAATTTACATATTAAAAATATGCGACATATCACATATTTCACAAAACGTGAGTTGCCACACGGAGTCCCTCCTTCATAGAGACGTAAACGATGAGCAAAAAGATTCCGGGGCAGATCTAGGACAAATTGTGCAATATAAAAATCTAAAAGAAACCGTTAAAAACAAATTAGTATAAAAGCTACTGCACAGATGCATATGAAAGCACCGCTCAAAAAAGCGGGCCAGCTAATCACAAGAATGGAGCATATGACAAATTCTCATTTAACCCATGAGGATGCACCGTATTTAAGGTCTATATCCACCGCGTCTCTCTTTGGGCCAGGCGTTGAGATATTCTCCCACCCCGGAACCCCACATCTACCATGTCAATACCTTTAACCTTTAGGCCACTACCATCACAGTTTTGATAGATCTTAAAATGTCTAGGGAGTGTTTTGAGTGAGTGCAAATCCCCTTCATTCACTGCAGATTCGATGCCCAAAATATGCTCCCTGACCCTCACCTTCAATTGCCGGGTAGTTAACCCTAGTTTAATTAGGGGACAGGGACATGTGGCATAGTAGACAACATTATGGGACATGCAAGTGATAGATTTTCTAATTTTGTATTGTTTCTGTCCAGAAGAATCCGTGAAAGTGTCATCTTTAAGCATGTTGGGACATGCCACACAATGGCCGCAAGCAGCACTCCCACTCCTCTTATTACGGGCAAAGTTGTCCAAAAAAGTCTTTGGGGGATCACCAATGTAATGTGTTATGATTGAGTCACCGTAGGAGGCAAAAACAGAAATGCTACCTAAGTCAAGAAAACCAGAGAATTTGGCAGCCATCGGATTGCAGACCCCTGAACCTATCAACACAACTAGCAGTAGCCGTGGGGGGTTCCTACAATGCCCTAGACCCCTCGATCACAGCTGGAGAATTAAATAGGCCTAAAGAAAGAAAGGGGAAATCTAAACTGCCCAGAGCAGACCCCAAAGCAATAGGCAGCCCCCAACATATAACGACGGTGAAGCAAGAAGAAAACACTAACACAGGCAGAAAGATAGACTGAGCAAAGACGGGGCCCAAGCTAACTAGATAGAAAAGGACAGGAAGGCTGCTGTCTGCAATCCATGAAAAACCCTATGAAAATAAGAGCCAACAGACTGACAGTGAAAAAGGCCCTGAAGACGCTAGGCTTCAAAAAAGCTACGTCAGTACTCAGGAATATACTGAAGACAGAGCTACAGGCAAAATAAGATTCAGCTCACCCCAGCAGGGAATGGCAGAATACTGAAAAGCAAGGAAAACAAAAAACAAAACAAAAAAGCTAACAGGCAAAACAGAAAACTTAGCTTTAGAGGAGCAGGAATCAGACTGGTGTCCTAGAAGTCCACAGAGAAATCACCCGCAGGGCAGAAGGGCGTCGGCAGCCTTATATCCAGTCCGTGACTCCACTCAGCCAGTCATCCTCATTAGACTCAGGTGCCTGATAATCAGGCTCATTACCTTCCTTTACCAGAATAGGGAGTTCACCAGACCCCAGTGACGAAGGGGAAAATTAACTCACAACAGTACCTCCCCCTTGAGGAGGGGTCACCGAAACCTCAACCACGCTACCAGGGCGATCAGGGTGAGCCCGATGAAATACACGCACCAATCTTTTGGCATGAATATCAGAGGCAGAGACCCAGGAATTATCCTCCTGACCATAACCCTTCCACTTAACCAAATACTGGAGTCTCCGTCTAGCCAGACGGGAATCCAGTATTTTCTCTACCTCATATTCCATGTTACCTTCAACCAATACAGGGTCTGGAGGTGCCACCCCAGGACCAACTGGTTCAACAAACCTCTTCAACAAGGACTTATGGTACACATTATGGATTTTAAATGTGACAGGAAGAGCCAAATGAAAAGAGACCGGATTAATAATCTCCAAAATCTTGTAAGGTCCAATAAATCTAGGCTTAAACTTAGGAGAAGCCACCTTCATAGCAATATTTTTTGATGATAACCACACCATATCACCAATCTTAAACTGGGGACCAGTGGTCCTATGTCGATTGGAAAACCGCTGGGCCTTTTCCTGGGAGAGAGATAACTTATCCACCACTTGGTCCCAGATCTGGTGCATTCTCTCCACCACAGTGTCAACACCTGGGCAGGCAGAAGACTCCACCTGCCCTGAAGAAAATCGAGGATGAAACCCAAAGTTACAAAAAAAAGGTGACATCAAAGTGGCAGAACTAGCTCTATTATTTAAAGCAAATTCGGCCAAGGGCAAAAATGAAACCCAATCATCCTGATCAGCGGAAATAAAACATCTCAAATACGACTCCAAGGTCTGGTTTGTTCTCTCTGTCTGCCCATTGGTCTGAGGGTGAAAAGCAGAGGAGAAGGACAACTGAATTCCCAGCTTGGAACAGAAAGTCCTCCAAAATCTAGACACAAACTGAACTCCTCTGTCAGATACAATGTTCTCAGGAATCCCGTGTAAGCGAACCACCTGTTGCAAAAACAGGGGCACCAACTCAGAGGAAGATGGCAACTTAGGGAGTGGTACAAGGTGAACCATCTTAGAGAACCTATCACAAATCACCCAAATAACAGTCATTCTTTGAGAGACCAGCATATCAGAGATGAAATCCATTGAAATATGGGTCCATGGCCTCCTGGGGACCGGCAAAGGCATCAACAACCCACTAGAGCGAGAACAAGATTTAGACAGGGAGCAAGTCCCACAGGACTGCACAAAATTCCTGACATCATGAGACAAGGTGGGCCACCAAAAAGAGTGACTCACCAGATCTCTAGTACCAAAAATACCTGGATGACCAGCCAATGCAGAGCAATGAACTTCAGACATCACTCTCTTCTTCCACTGGTCAGGAACATACAACTTTCCACTGGGACAACGCTCAGGTTTGTCCTCCTGGAACTCTTGCAGAGCAAGTCTCAAATCAGGCGAGATGGCAGAAAGAACTACCCCTTCGCCTAAGATGGTAGCAGACTTGGTCACCACAGGAGAATCAGCAAAGAAACTCCTAGAGAGGGCGTCTGCCTTGACATTCTTAGTTCCAGGAAGAAAAGAGACCACAAAATCAAAACGTGTAAAAAAACAAGGCCCACCTAGCCTGTCTAGGGTTCAAGCGTTTAGCCGACTCTAGGTAAATCAAATTCTTGTGGTCAGTGAGGACCACAACTTGATGTTTAGCTCCCTCCAACCAATGTCTCCACTCCTCAAATGCCCATTTCATGGCCAACAGTTCCCGATTCCCCACATCATAGTTACGTTCAGATGGAGAGAATTTTCAGGAAAAGAAAGCACAGGGATTCATTTTAGATGTTACAGGATCCTTTTGGGCCAAAACAGCTCCTGCACCAATCTCAGAAGCATCCACCTCTACCTGGAACGGGAGTGAGACATCAGGTTGCCGCAAAACCGGGGCGGAGGTAAATCTTCGCTTCAGCTCCTGAAAGGAAGCAACAGCCTCAGGAGACCAATTCAACACATCAGCACCCTTCTTAGTCAGATCAGTCAATGGCTTGGCAATACTAGAAATTTTTGCTATAAATTTCCGATAAAAATTAGCAAAACCCAAAAACTTCTGGAGGGCCTTCAAAGAAGTGGGCTGAACCTAATCATAAATGGCCTGTACCTTGGCCGGGTCCATTTCAATAGTTGACGGAGACAAAATAAATCCCAAAAATGAAATCCTCTGTACTCCAAAAAGGCATTTCGATCCTTTGACATACAGGGAATTCTCCCTCAAGATCCGGAACACAGTCCGAATATTTTCCACATGAGAATCCCAATCCTTGGAGAAGATCAAAATATCATCCAGATAGATAATCAAAAATTTATCGACAAAGTCTCGGAAAATATCGTTCATGAAGCACTGGAAGACAGAAGGGGCATTAGTGAGCCCAAAAGGCATCACCAGGTACTCAAAATGTCCCTCCGGAGTATTAAACGCCGTCTTCCATTCATCCCCCTGCTTAATGCGGATAAGATTATATGCCCCCTGAGGTCAAGCTTGGTAAACCAGCAAGCACCTCTAACTCTAGAGAATAGATCCAAAATCAGGGGTAACGGATACTGATATTTAATAGTAATTTTATTGAGGGCACGATAATCAATAGAAGGCCTTAAAAAACCATCCTTTTTGGCCACAAAAAAAAAACCGGCACCTAAGGGTGAAGAGGTTGCTCTAATATGACCCTTCTCCAACGCCTCCTTAATATAGGACCGCATAGTCTCGTGCTCGGGTACAGATAAATTGAAGAGCCGACCCTTGGGAAATTTACACCCCGGGCTTAGTTCAATTGCACAGTCATAACTCCTATGAGGAGGCAAGGACGCAGACTCATTCTCACTAAATACATCATAAAAGTCCACCAAATAGTCAGGAACATCATGCGACTGAGGAGAGGTGGAAAAAACCGGAGCCTCACTAAAGGAACACCGACAACCCCAACTCACCACAGACACAGATTTCCAATCCAAAGCTGGATTATGAATTTGCAACCAGGGAAACCCCAGAACAACGGCATCATGCAGACCATGCAATACCAAAAATCTGCAATTTTCTTGATGGTCTGGGGCGACCCGCATGACCACCTGGGTCCAAAACTGAGGTTTATTTTTAGCCAAAGGAGTAGCATCAATCCCCCTCAAAGGGATAGGCGTCTGCAGAGGTGTCATCGGAAATCCACAACGTTTAGCAAAATCCAAGTCCATTAGGTTTAGCGCTGCTCCCGAATCCACAAAAGCCTTGGCGAAAAATGAGGACAGGGAGCAGATCAGAGTAATTGCCAGAAGAAACTTAGGTTGAACACCACCAACAGAAAACGTGTGTGCAAAGCGTTTCTCTCGTTTAGGACATACAGAAATAATATGCGAGGCATCTCCACAGAAAAAACACAGCTTATTACGCCTTCTGAACTCCTGACATTGCGCCCTAGACAAAACTCTATCACATTGCATAGGTTCAGACGTCTGTTCAACCGGTGGCAACACCTCTCGTGCAATCCTGCGTTCACGTAAACGCCGATCAACCTGAATGGCTAATGACATAGAATCGTCCAGACCAGAGGGAACAGGAAATCCCACCATAGTATCTTTTACGGCTTCTGACAAACCCTTCTGAAAGATAGCAGCCAAGGCATTATCATTCCAGGTAGTAAGGACCGCCCACTTTCGGAACTTTTGACAGTACAACTCTGCAGAATCTCGACCCTGGTTCAATGCCAACAGGGTCTTTTCAGCCTGATCAATAGCATTAGGTTCATCATACAACAACCCCAAAGCTTGAAAGAATGCGTTCACATTAGTCAGAATAGGATCATCTGGTTTCAAAGAAAACGCCCAATCCTGGGGATCGCCACGCAGCAAAGAGATGACAATTTTAACCTGCTGCGCGGAGCTCCCTGACGAGTTAGGCTTCAAGGCAAAAAATAATTTACAATTATTTTTGAAACTCAAAAATTTAGATCGATCCCCAAAAAATACATCAGGTGTAGGGATCTTTGTTTCAACAGCATGCGAACGAGCAAGGTAGGCGGAAATTCCCCTCACTTCCGCAGTGAGCTGCTCCACACGATCAGACAATTGCTTTATCTCCATTGAGAGAAAAAAAAAAAATTCCCCCTACGGCCTCAGAGATATAGAGGTAAGAATATACACTCTCTTTTTTTTTTTTTTTTTTTTAAAACACAATTCTTTCCTGCTATGAGTACCCTAGGATTTGTGGTATGGCAGGTAATTCTGTTATGATTGAGTCACCGTAGGAGGCAAAAACAGAAATGCTAGCTAAGTCCAGAAAACCAGAGAAGTTGGCAGCTATCGGATTGCAGACCCCTGAACCTATCAACACAAAAAGCAGTAGCCGTGGGGGGTTCCTACGATGCCCTAGACCCCTCGATCACAGCCGGAGAATTAAATAGGCCTAAAGAAAGAAAGGGGAAATCTAAACTGCCCAGAGCAGACCCCAAAGCAATAGGCAGCCCCCAACATATAATGACGGTGAAGCAAGAAGAAAACACTAACACAGGCAGAAAGATAGACTGAGCAAAGACGGGGCCCAAGCTAACTAGATAGAAAAGGACAGGAAGGCTGCTGTCTGCAATCCGTGAAAAACCCTATGAAAATAAGAGCCAACAGACTGACAGTGAAAAAGGCCCTGAAGACGCTAGGCTTCAAAAAAGCTATGTCAGTACTCAGGAATATACTGAAGACAGAGCTACAGGCAAAAGGAGATTCAGCTCACCCCAGCAGGGAATGGCAGAATACTAAAAAGCAAGGAAAACAAAAAACAAATCAAAAAAGCTAACAGGCAAAACAGAAAACTTAGCTTTAGAGGAGCAGGAATCAGAAAGGTGTCCTAGAAGTCCACAGAGAAATCACCCGCAGGGCAGAAGGGCGTCGGCTGCCTTATATCCAGTCCGTGACTCCACTCAGCCAGTCATCCTCATTAGACTCAGGTGCCTGATAATCAGGCTCATTACCTTCCTTTACCAGAATAGGGAGTTCACCAGACCCCAGTGACGAAGGGGAAAATGAACTCACAACAGTAATGACTACATACCAGAAGATCACGTAGGTTTTTAGCCCTCCTAAAGGTAATTTGAGGTTTGTCAGGAATGATCTTAGCTATAATGGGGTCCGTCTTCAATATGGCCCAAGATTTATTCAAAATCCCACGCATCTGCTCCGACCGAGAATTGAAATTAGTGACGAATCTAACCACATCAGATTTGCCCTTTCCTTCATCATCCAATTTATATAAGAGGGAATTTCTATTACAATGATTAGCCCGCAAGTAAGCCTTTTTTATGGACGGATTACTATATCCCCTCTCAGAGAGCCGATTTTTCAAATCTCTCGCTTGATCCTCAAATTCTTCATTGGTCTAGCAGATGCGTCGGAGGCGCAAGAACTGCCCAATAGGTACAAAACGCACTATATGTGCTGGGTGTGAGGAGGATGCATGTAGGAGTATATTCGTAGCCGTAGGCTCACGAAAAATGGTAGTTTGGATAAACCCCTCGTTGCCCCTGCTTAGTGAAACATCCAAAAATTCAACCCTGTCCTTGTCAAATGTGGTGGCAAGGTGAATGTTATGGTCATTATCATTCAGGTCCCTGATGAATCCCTCCAGTGATGAGACACCCCCTGCCAGATCACAACAATGTCATCTATGTAGCGCGTCCAAAGAAGGACACGCTCCATAGACAACAGACGATCCGACACCAGGAGGTCCCTCTCCCACAGCCCTAGGAACAGGTTCACGTAGGAGGGCGCAAACGCCGCCCCATGGCTGTTTCCTGGAGCTGCAGGAAAAAAGACCCCCTGAAAATGAAAAAATTATGTGTCAAAGTAAATTCTAGGACCTCCAGCATGAACACCCCCAAACCCGGAGATACACTGGATATGGAAAGAAAAAATTCCGTGGCACATAGGCCATCCCATGGTGGATGTTGGTGTATAACGATTCTACGTCCATGGTGCCTATAATAGTGTCACTATCCAGGGTGAGGCCATCTGTCTTGCGTAACAGTTGATTCGTATCTTTGAGGTATGAGGGCAGATCCTCCACAAGTGGTTGGAGCATAGAGTCCAGTCACATGTTCACACACTCCAAGTATCCCCCCCGCCTCGAAACTATAGGTCTACCAGGAGGTGTTTATAAATTCTTATGTGTCTTAGGGAGGAGATAAAATGTGGGAATCGTTGGTTCAACCACAATCAGTGCCGACAAGAGTTCTTTGGAAATTATGTCAGCTTTCCTCTTGTCAAAATCTCCCTAAGTTGCATATGAAAAGCGGACAAGGGGTTATACGTCAATCTCTTATAACATACAGTATTAGAGAGTTGTCGCATGGCTTCTTTTTCATATAATTGTTTAGACCACAGAACAATATTCCCCCCCTTGTCCGCTGGTTTTATTACAACATCGGGAAGATTCTTCAAATAAGTCTAGCGCCTCCTCTCCTCCCCGGTCAGATTATCTTTCTGAATGTACTGAGGTACCTTCAGAATTTCATTACCGACTACTTTGACAAAAAGATCAATGACACTACCGTTCAAAAGGGGGGGGGACTTCTTGGAACGTACCCTTATAGATGGGGGTATCCCACCTCCCTCTGAAACCAGATGCTCGCCAGACAGATCCTCTAGAATCCTCAGGGCTGATTTTTCTTTTTCTGTGGGGAACAATTTATCCAAATTATCATCAAAGAAGAACCGCTTGAACAACAGTGATCTAGCGAGACACAGGTCTCCAAATTTAATAGAGACATGAAGGATTACCAAACTAAAATGGTATATCAATGGAAGAACTGCACTACAAATCCTCCATCAATGCATCGGAGTGTGTCTAACACCTCCGTGTCATCACTCAGTGCACAGTCTGATGCTTCCACCTCTTCGGTAGTTACCCTGTCAGATGTATACTATGGGAGAATGAGGAACCATAACTTCCATCCTTATAAAAGAAAGAAAATTCGGTCACCTGGAGGCTCTAATAATGATAACAAGGTAATCAACCTCAGTAAGCATACACTAACGCGTGCTGATTGTGCACTATTACATAAAGGCTTGTCTTTTTCACCAGTGGAGGGGTTTGATAGATTTACGGCCATTAAAGATCTACATTAAAGACCTGTGTCTTGCTAGATCACTGTTGTTCAAGCGGTTCTTCTTTGATGATAATTTGGATAAATTGTTCCCCACAGAAAAAGAAAAATCAGCCCTGAGGATTATAGAGGATCTGTCTGGCGGGCATCTGGCTTCAGAGGGAGGAGGGATACCGCCATCTATAAGGGTTCGTTCCAAGAAGTCCCCCCCCTTTCGAACTGTAGTGTCATTGATCTTTTTGTCAAAGTAGTCAGTAATGAATTTCTGAAGGTACCTCAGTACATTCAGAAAGATAATCTGACTGGGGAGGAGAGGAGGCGCTTGACTTATTTGAAGAATCTTCCCGATGTGGTAATAAAACCAGCGGACAAGGGGGGAATATTGCTCTGTGGCCTAAGCAATTATATGAAAAAGAAGCCATGCGACAACTCTCTAATACTGTATGTTATAAGAGATTGATGTACAACGCCTTGTCCGCTTTTCATATGCAACTTAGGGAGATTTTGACAAGAGCAAAGGAAGCTGACATAATTTCCAAAGAACTCTTGTCAGCGCTGATTGTGGTTGAACCAACGATTCCCACATTTTATCTCCTCCCTAAGACACATAAGAATTTACAAACACCTCCTGGTAGTCCTATAGTTTCGGGGCGGGGGGGGATACTTGGAGTGTGTGAACAGGTGGCTGGACTCTATGCTCCAGCCACTTGTGGAGGATCTGCCCTCATACCTCAAAGATACGAATCAACTGTTACGCAAGACAGATGGCCTCACCCTGGATAGTGACACTATTTTAGGCACCATGGATGTAGAATCGTTATACACCAACATCCGCCATGGGGATGGCCTACGTGCCACGGAATTTTTTCTTTCCATGTCCAGTGTATCTCCGGGTTTGAGGGCGTTCATTCTGGAAGTCCTAGAGTTTACTTTGCCACATAATTTTTTCATTTTCAAGGGGTCTATTTTCCTACAGCTCCAGGGAACAGCCATGGGGCGGCGTTTGCGCCCTCCTACTCGAACCTGTTCCTGGGGCTGTGGGACAGGGACCTCTTGGTGTCGGATAGTCTGTTGTCTATGGAGCGCGTCCTTAATTGGATGCGCTACATAGATGACATTCTTGTGATCTGGCAAGGGGATGTCTCGTCATTGGAGGAATTCATCAGGGACCTGAATGATAATGACCGTAACATTCACCTTGCCGCCACTTTTGACAAGGACAGGGTTGAATTTTTGGATGCTTCACTAATGCAGGGGCAACAAAGGGTTTATTCAAACTACCATTTTTCGTAAGCCTACAGCTACGAATATACTCCTACATGCATCCTCCTCATACCCAGCACATATGGTGTGTTCCGTACCTATTGGGCAGTTCTTGCGCCTCCGACGCATCTGCTCGACCAATGAAGATTTGAGGATCAAGCGAGAGATTTGAAAAATCGGTTCTCTGAGAGGGGATATAGTAATCGGTCCATAAAAAAGGCTTACTTGCGGGCTAAACATTGCAATAGAAATTCCCTCTTATATAAACTGGACGATGGAGGAAAGAACATATCTGATGTGGTTAGATTCGTCATTAATTTCAATTCTCGGTCGGAGCAGATGCGTGGGATTTTGAATAAATCTTAGGCCATATTGAAGACGAACCCCATTATAGCTAAGATCATTCCTGACAAACCTCAAATGACTTTTAGGAGGGCTAAAAACCTACGTGATCATCTGGTACGTAGTCATTACATTGGTGATCCCTCAAAGACTTTTTTGGACAACTTTGCCCATAATAAGAGGGGTGGGAGTGCTGCTTTCGGCCATTGTGTGGCATGTCCCAACATGGTTAAAGATGACACTTTCACGGATTCTTCTGGACAGAAACAATACAAAATTAGAAAATCTATCACTTGCATGTCCCATAATGTTGTCTACTATGCCACATGTCCCTGTCCCCTAATTTATGTAGGGTTAACTACCTGGCAATTGAAGGTGAGAGTCAGGAAGCATATTTTGGGCATCGAAGCCGCAGCGAATGAAGAGGATCTACACTCACTCAAAACACTCCCTAGACATTTTAAGATCCATCATAACTGTGAAGGTAGTGGCCTAAAGGTTAAAGGTATTGACATGGTTGATGTGGGGATCCGGGGCAGGAGAATATCTCAACGCCTGGCCCAAAGAGAGACGCGGTGGATATGGACCTTAAATACAGTGCATCTGCATGGGTTAAACGAGAATTTATCATATGTTCCATTCTTGTGATTAGCTGGCCTGTTTTTTGGAGCGGTGCTTTGATATGCATCTGTGCAGTAGCTTTTATACTAATTTGTTTTTAACGGTTTCTTTTAGATTTTTATATTGCACAATTTGGCCTGGATCTGCCCCGGAATCTTTTTGCTCATCGTTTATGTCTCTATGAAGGAGGGTCTCCGTGTGGTCAACTCACGTTTTGTGAAATATGTGATATGTCGCATATTTTTAATATGTAAATTGTATTATAACAGTTTGTTAGTATGATATATCGCATATTTGTAATATGTAAATTGTATTATAATAGTCTGGATTTTTGTTGCAATTAATGTACAGTCATGGCCAAAAGTATTGACACCCCTGCAATTCTGTCAGAAAATATTCAGTTTCTTCCTGAAAATGTTTGAAACACAAATTCTTTGGTATTATTATCTTCATTTAATTTGTCTTAAATGAAAAAACACAAAAGAGAATGAAGCAAAAAGCAAAACATTGATCATTTCACACAAAACTCCAAAAATGGGCCCGACAAAAGTATTGGCACCCTCAGCCTAATACTTGGTTGCACAACCTTTAGCCAAAATAACTGCGACCAACCGCTTCTGGTAACCATCAATGAGTTTCTTACAATGCTCTGCTGGAATTTTAGACCATTCTTCTTTGGCAAACTACTCCAGGTCCCTGATATTTGAAGGGTGCCTTCTCCAAACTCCCATTTTTAGATCTCTCCACAGGTGTTCTATGGGATTCAGGTCTGGACTCATTGCTGGCCACCTTAGAAGTCTCGAGTGCTTTCTCTCAAACCATTTTCTAGTGCTTTTTGAAGTGTGTTTTGGGTTATTGTCCTGCTGGAAGACCCATGACCTCTGAGGTAGACCCAGCTTTCTCACACTGGGCCCTAAATTATGCTGCGAAATTTGTTTGTAGTCTTCTGACTTCATAATGCCATGCACACGGTCAAGCAGTCCAGTGCCAGAGGCAGCAAAGCAACCCCAAAACATCAGGGAACCTCCGCCATGTTTGACTGTAGGGACCGTGTACTTTTCTTTGAATGCCTCTTTTTTCTCCTGTAAACTCTATGTTGATGCTTTTGCCTTAAAAGCTCTACTTTTGTCTCATCTGACCAGAGAACATGCTTCCAAAATGTTTTAGGCTTTTTCAGGTAAGTTTTGGCAAACTCCAGCCTGGCTTTTTTATGTCTCGGGGTAAGAAGTGGAGTCTTCCTGGGTCTCCTACCATACAGTCCCTTTTCATTCAGATGCCGACGGATAGTACGGATTGACACCGTTGTGCCCTCGGACTGCAGGGCAGCTTGAACTTGTTTGGATGCTAGTGGAGGTTCTTTATCCAACATCCGCACAATCTTGCATTGAAATCTCTTGTCAATTTTTCTTTTCCGGCCACATCTAGGGAGGTTAGCCACAGTGCAATGGGCGTTAAACTTCTTGATGACACTGTGCACGGTAGACACAGGAACATTCAGATCTTTGGAGATGGACTTGTAGCCTTGAGATTGCTCATGCTTCCTCACAATTTGGTTTCTCAAGTCCTCAGACAATTCTTTGGTCTTCTTTCTTTTCTCCGTGCTCAATGTGGTACACACAAGGACACAGGACAGAGGTTGAGTCAACTTTAATCCATGTCAACTGGCTGCAAGTGTAATTTAGTTATTGCCAACACCTGTTAGGTGCCACAGGTAAGTTATAGGTGCTGTTAATTACACAAATTAGAGAAGCATCACATGATTTTTCGAACAGTGCCAATACTTTTGTCCACCCTCTTTGTTATGTTTGGTGTGGAATTATATCCAATTTGGCTTTAGGACAATTATTTTTGTGTTTTTTCATTTAAGACAAATTAAATGAAGATAATAATACCAAAGAATTTGTGTTTGCAATCATTTTCAGGAAGAAACTGAGTATTATCTGACAGAATTGCAGGGGTGTCAATACTTTTGGCCATGACTGTATATTTGATGTAATATATGAATTCCGTCTACTATATACTAATTCTCTATGTACTACAGTGGCAGGGAGGCATTTGAGGCAATAGCATTTTCGCTTTATTTCTAATAGATAATGCTTGATAATCCTACTTTGGCACATCTTTAGATGTTTTACGATGTTTTTGAACAGACGTGGCATTGATCTGGTACGCATGCGTGTCATGCTCTGGAGCGCATGATGGGGTCCGCGTCTTTATGTGTGTGGGGGAGTGTCAGGTGTTCCACCCGGCGCCTCCCGCTGCATGACGTGGCCTCCATCCTGCATCCCGCCTTGTCATGAGGATGCATGCGTTGTTTCCGGTCCGCGTCACGGGCACTTCCGGTCCGGCCATATTTAAACTGCAGGTTTTTATTCACCTCACGCCCCCTGACGAAGGAGTACATCTCTAAAACGCACGTCAGGGTGACGTGCTGACCGCCCGGCCATCCGAATTACACCGCCTGAGGTAATACTGACTCGCGGCTGGTAACCCATTTTTTGGGGGGTGGGACTTTGTGTCTCCCGTTGGGGTGAGTTATTGCTCTACCTCTATTTTTGCATACCACCGTGGTGTCTCCCTTGGGGTGGGTAATGCCGCTCCTATATGGACCATGTTTCTGATGTTATAGGTGACATTCTATTAATTGGCCACACTTTGGATCTGGCCAGTATGCTTTTAATTGTTAAAGGCCCATATAAACAGGTGGACTTATGTGTCTATCACTAACCTCAGTACATGGTCATTTAGATATCTTTTTGAGGAAGCTACTTATGCACCATTGTGCTTTATCAGTGGGTTTTATTATATTTCCCTGATACATTATATTAGTCAGTATTCCAGGATGTTGAAAGTGTTCTATAATTTCAATTATGATATGAATTTATAACATTATCATTAAATTCTTCTGGCTGTGGTTAGGTTCACGCGTCCTCTAGCACAGGGGTCCCCAACCTTTTTTGCACCAGGGACCGGCTTCAAGCAAGACCATTCTTCCATGGCCCGGCAGGGCGAGAATGGAGGCGTGTCAGGGGCGGGGCTTTGGTCATAAGAGGGTGGGGCTATTGACAGGTTTAGTAGTCAGTGCATACTTATCATAATATAACATTTATAATGTGAATGAGACTCAACTCACCATAGGTTTTGAAGTGGGAGCACTGGGCTTGTTTCCATGTATCAGTGGGAGCACTGGGCTTGTTTTCCTCCAACAAGACGGTCCCATCTAGGGATGATGGGAGACAGCATGGCTCTGCTCCCACCCTTGTATACATGGCTTCACTCACACCTTTGCATGCATGACTCTGCTCCCACCCTTGTATACATGGCTCCACTCTCCCTCCCTTGTATACCTGGCTCTGCTTCCACTCTCCCATCTTGTATACATGGCTCCACTCTCCCTCCCTTGTATATATGGCTCAGCTCCCACTCTCCCTCCCTTGTATACATGGCTCCGCTCCCACTCTCCCTCCCTAGTATATATGGCTCCGCTCCCATTCTCCCTCCCCTGTGTATATGGCTCCGCTCCCACTCTCCCTTCCTTATATATATGGCTCCGTTCCCACTCTCTCTCCCTTGTATATATGGTTCCGCTCCCACTCTCCCTCCCTAGTATATTTGGCTCCGCTCCCATTCTCCCTCCCCTGTGTATATGGCTCCGCTCCCACTCTCCCTCCCCTGTGTATATGGCTCCGCTCCCACTCTCCCTCCCTAGTATATATGGCTCCGTTCCCACTCTCTCTCCCTTGTATATATGGCTCCTCCCACTCTCCCTCCCCTGTGTATATGGCTCCGCTCCCATTCACCCTCCCTTGTATATATGGCTCCGCTCCCTCTCCCTCCCTTATATATATACGGCTCAGCTCCCACTCTCTCTCCTTAGTATATATGACTCCGCTTCCATTCTCCCTCCCCTGTGTATATGGCTCCGCTCCCACTCTCCCTCCCTAGTATATATGGCTCCGCTCCCATTCTCCCTCCCCTGTGTACATGGCTCCGCTCCCACTCTCCCTCCCCTGTGTATATGGCTCGGCTCCCACTCTCCCTCCCTAGTATATATGGCTCCGTTCCCACTCTCTCTCCCTTGTATATATGGCTCCGCTCCCACTCTCCCTCCCCTGTGTATATGGCTCCGCTCCCATTCTCCCTCCCTTGTATATATGGCTCTGCTCCCTCTCTCTTCCTAGTATATATGGCTCCGCTCCCACTCTCCCTCCCCTGTGTATATGGCTCCGCTCCCACTCTCCCTCTCTAGTATATATGGCTCCGTTCCCACTCTCTCTCCCTTGTATATATGGCTCCGCTCCCACTCTCCCTCCCCTGTGAATATGGCTCCGTTCCCACTCTCTCTCCCTTATATATATATGACTCCGCTCCCACTCTCCCTCCCTAATATATATATATGGCTCCGCTCCCTCCCTAGTATATATGGCTCCGCTCCCATTCTCCCTCCCCTGTGTATATGGCTCCGCTCCCACTCTCTCTCCCTTGTATATATGGCTCCGCTCCCATTCTCCCTCCCCTGTATATATGGCTCCGCTCCCATTCTCCCTCCCCTGTATATATGGCTCCGTTCCCACTCTCCCTCCCTTGTATATATGGCTCCGCTCCCACCCTCCCTCCCCTGTGTATATGGCTCCGCTCCCACTCTCTCTCCCTTATATTTATGGCTCCGCTCGGCTCCCCCATCCTCCCCATCATACTTACCCTCACGTCGCTGAACTTCCTTCCCGTCGCTGCACGTCCCTGCATCTCGCGGCGCTTCAGCTTCTTCCTGTGCGGAGCGGTCACGTGCTACCGCTCATTAAGGTCTATGAATATGGACGCCACGCCTATGGGAGATGAGTGGCGTCCATATTCATGACCTTAAATGAGCGGTACACGTGACCGCTCAGCGCTGGAAGAAGCCGCCGCGGGATGCAGGGTGAGTATCAGCTGCTGCACCGCCCCCTGGCTCCCCTTGTGTCCGCGGACCGGCAAGGGCACTGCAACGGCCCGGTGCTGGGCCGCGGACCGGCGGTTGGGGACCCCTGCTCTAGCACTATTGCACATTTTGCTTATCTTTTTCACAAGTTCCTCATTTTTCCCAATTCTGTCTTGTACCCCTAGTAAAGATGAATATACATATATTTTTTGCTAAATTGGGATCTCATGGTGGTATTTGTTTTGTGGTTTCCACACTCCCACTCTCACAGTTGAAGTGTACCTGCGATAAAAATTTCAAACCTTTCCATTCTTTGTAAGTGGGAAAACTTTTAAAATCAGCAGTGTATCAAATACCTATTTCGTCTACTGTATATACTCATCCACTGATCCCTTATCTCCATTTTATTCTACTGCTCAGCTCCCCTGGCAGTCTTTTTGACTTTTATTTCTGGTACAGTTAAAGTATGACTGCCAATCAGTGGCTGCAGTCATGACCAACAGATCATCTCTTCTAAATACATAAAAAGTGGGCACTGCCAATATAGCATGAACAAAAATAAATGCTGCAAAGCCACATAGCAAACAATTCAAATATAGCAACCCAAAAAAAGGAAAAAAAAAGCTATGTAAAGTGTGTAACGCACATTGTGAATAAAAAATTAAATTTATTAGCTAAATTCAAAACCTACCAAAACACAATGATAAGTGTTGGGGTCAAACATACCCCTTCTCTCATCACACATTAGTGGGGTTACCGCATATCCTTTATTCTCCTTTCGCAGCCCGCCTTCGGTTTTTTGTACTATTCGTTTTGATAATAATTTTGATTAATTTTATATTTATTCATTTTTTGCTATATTATTTATTGGTATACTTTATTTGATTTACTTATTGTCTTGGATCTTTATGTATTGCACAGATTTTCTATGCACTTGGCACTTTACACAGCATGTAGTATTTTCTATGGTAACGGGTTTGCCTTCATATATTATGAGATAGGGCAGGAGTCTCAAACATGCGGCTCCTGGGTCACATGAGGCCCCTGAGGCTGCTTCAAGCTCTCTGCACAGCAATACCAATGTCAGCCGCCGGCCAATCAGAGGCTAGCAGCTGACATCAGGGTGCCAGTTCGGCGGCTTATGACGTCACTGCCATGCATAGTGGTATTGCTGTATAGAGAGTTTGTCCTACAAAGAAATTTGTCTCTTCACCTCAATACATTTCATTTTCATGCACACACATTCAATTGAAATAAAGCCCTGCAGTCCGTAGTCTCTTGGACTGGACCACATTGTCAAGGGGTCTGCAGTGCCTGCGGCCGCATGTGCAGGAAAGACGCCGAGGAGACAGGACAGGTGAGAATAATTTTTTTTCTTTTCTGTGTATATGAAGAATGGCACAATAGGAGATATTACTCCTGGATGGGGACATGTGTACTGAATGGGGACATTATTCCTGGATAGTGGCATTACTAGGAAATGGGGACATTACTCCTGATGGTGAAATTACTCCTGGATGGGGACCTCGATGGGGACATGGGTACTGGATGGGGACATTATTTATGGATGGGGACATTATTAGTGGATGGGGACATTACTCCTGGATGGAAACATTATTTCTGGATGGGGACATTACTGCTGATGGGGAAATTACTCCTGGATGGGGACATTACTCCAATATGGGACATTACTACAAGATGGGAACATTGCTACAAGATGGGGAACAGAATGGGGCATTGCTACAAGAAGGGAACCAGGATGGGGCTTTAGTACAAGAAGGGAAACAGGATGGGGCATTAGCACAAGAACGGGACCAGGTTGGGCACATTACTACAGTATGGGGACATTGCTCCAGGATGGGGAATAGGATAGTGCATTACTACAAGAAGGTTACCAGGGCAGGGACATTGCTACAAGATGAGGATCAGGATAAGGACATTACTACAAGATAATGACTAGGATGGGGACAAACACAGCAAAAATGTTCAAAAAATAATCAAAAGGCGTTTACAAAAAATAGTATCACTAAAAATGTCACTTTGCCCTAAAAAGAATGTGGCTGCCCCAAATTCAATTTTTTTCTATGTGTGTGCCACATGCCTTGTCGAGTTTGAGACCCCTAACTTAAGGGATATTTTTCACACCAGCACTAAGCATGAAGTTTTTAGTCCAGTCAAAATACGAAAAAAAAAATCCTTTACCCTGAACAAATTCCAAGAAAGCGTTTTATTGTTTTTTTTTGGTAGTATTACATGTAGGGAAAAACATACTAAAAGTTTACCAAGATAGGGTTACCACAAAGGGTCCAAATGTGACATCAAAGAATATGGCCGCCAAAGCTGTAAAATGTTAAATGCGACTTGCCTTTCAGTGTCTATCATATTTCTTTTACAATTACTACTATTACTATATTTATTATTTAACGATTTATTTATCTTCTTTTACAGAGCTGAGAATGATGGAAAGTCAAGAAACTTGCTCCTTATGCAGCCATGAAGTAGAAGATGACGGAGAAAGAGTGGTGATTGGTGCGAAAGGAGCTGAAGGGATCAATAAAGCCACGATTGAGAGGGGCGTTAGCACTGTGCACTAGAGATGTCGTATGAACTACATAAACAAGAAGTAAATAGACTTGCATAAGAAAGCTACTTCCGTTCATCGTTCACCTGCCAAGAGAGGTACACGGGTGTCTACTGGATCCTTTGATAGCACGACGCAGTGTTTGTTCTGTGGACAAGAAGTGGTGAAGACAAGATCTAGTAGTGATTTCGATGACTATAGCTTTGTTAAAACGGATGGATTTGTAAGGTCCATCTTGTCACATTGCAAACAGTGTAATGATGACTGGGCAATCACCATTCAAGGGAGAATCTCGTACTTTGGGATGGACTTACATGCTGCAGACTGTCTGTATCATCGTTCATGTGACATTAACTTTCGGACAAATTACGGAATTCCTATGCGTCATGGTGGTGGATCTACTACAAAGAAACTGCGGAAGGTAGGGAGGCCGATGAACATGGACCAAGAGCAAGCGTTCTTGAGAATGTGTGCATTTCTCGAAGACAACGATGAAGAGCAACTGACTGTCACAGATCTTGCAAAGAAAATGACGGAGTATCTTGTGGAAGGAGACAGTGCTGCCTATAGTAATAAATGGCTGAGGTATAGGCTGGAGGAGAGGTGTGGCGATTCGCTTTTCATAGCAGAGTGTGAAGGGTTGCCTAACATTGTAACGTTCCGTGAAAAGACCAGAACAATCCTGAGGGACTATTTCCGTAGTCAGGAAACGGATGAAGAAGCCCGAAGAGAGCCATCATAGAGACTACGGCCAAACTAATCAAGAGCAATATCAAGTCTAACATCCCATCTTCATCCGATGAATATCCGAAGACTTCTTCGCTTGAATGTCAGTCTGCCTTAGATTATCTCCCCCTGAGTTTGCTTTGCTTGCTTGAAACCCTCTTCGTTGGAAAGGACATTCACAGGAAGGTCGCAAGCATTGGACAATCAGTTGTTCAGGCTGTACGTCCCAGGGCTGTAGTAGCTCCATTGCAGCTTGTGTTAGCAGTCCAGCTCCATCATCATGTCAGGTCTCGATTTCTTGTAGACAGTCTCAGCCATGGGTTATTGTTCATCATATTCGGAAGTTCAGCGATTTGAGGAAAACGCTGCCGCTTCTGTTGGCCGGGATGTACTCGGTGGTACCATAGACAGACTGGATACGGCACTGCTGTTCGCTGCGGACAACGTCGATCATAATATCATCATGTTAGATGGGAAGGGGACTTTCCACGGCATGGGGATGGTAGCTACTGTGACTCCAGGAAGGAAGGTCAGTCGCACTGTTCTCAGACGGAAGACTGCAGACTTGGAGATAGTTGAACAAAGCAGAGTTGATGTAAGGGAATACCGTTTCACAAAACACACTCGCCGAAACATAAAATTCAAGCCCTTGCCATTTTTCGACGCCATTGACCATCATGTTGATGTATTGTGGGAGATGTCTTTATGCTTCAAACATCCTGCACCGAGCTGGAATGGAATGATGCACATGCTACATAAAGACTGTGATCATCCGGGGTCATCTTCGGTAATCTTCCTGCCCATCAATGACATGTATTCCAGAGACAAGTCATGCATCTTCTCTACTCTTGAGTGTCTGTGCAACCTTGCTGATAAACACAGATCAGCTGCAGTTGTTACATTCGATCAGCCACTCTACTGGAAAGCGTCAGAAATCATACACGAGGTGCCTGAAGACAGCCCGGTTCGAGATGTTGTCCTGATGCTCGGGAGCTTCCACACATTGATGAATCTTATGGGTGCCATAGAAACGTTGATGGATGGGAGTGGAATCAAAGAGATCTTGGGAATAATTTATGGTGACAATGCTGTGCAACACATCATGACTGGAAAGGCAGTTCAGCGTGCAGTTCGTGGCCATCTCCTCCTTGATCAGTGTCTTACTCAGCAAGTTGCAGACAAAGTGCTTTGCGACCATCCCGGTTTTGCAGACCTGTTGCAAGAACTTGAGCAGTTGCATGCTTGGACACTGACAGGGGAGAGTGACTTGAATTTGGTCATCACTTCTACCTGCCTTAGTGAAATTGTCCACCTTTTGTCCACCAAAAGAAACGGACTATCCACTCACTCTCGCACCAGTAAACTATGGCTGAATTACCAACAGATGGTTGGAATTGCAAGGGAGCTTATCGAGGCCGATCGTACAGGATCCTGGCTGATGCACCTTCATGCTGTAGCCGAATGTTTGCCCATTCTTGCAGCTGCTGGGCATAGGAACTATGTAAAGGCCGCCTACCTTTACCTCCAGTCTATGACCACTCTGGAAGATGATATGCCATCAGTCTTCCATAGATTTATGAATGGCTTGCATGTTGTAAGGCGGACTGATCAGTACTGGGCAGGCCTGGGTTGCGACCTAGTCATCGAGCAAGCTCTGATGCGTTCCCTAAAAACTGCAGGAGGACTCACCAGAGGAAGTGGAATGTCCGAACATCAGAGGGCCTTGTGGACTCTGTCTGTGCCAGTGTCCTCTTCCTACAGTGATGCAATGCAGTGTTTCACTCACAAGAGCTTTGTCACCAGTGAACCACACAAGGA
Organism: Dendrobates tinctorius; assembly: GCF_039654945.1. Taxonomy (NCBI): domain Eukaryota; kingdom Metazoa; phylum Chordata; class Amphibia; order Anura; family Dendrobatidae; genus Dendrobates; species Dendrobates tinctorius. The sequence goes on along the minus strand of NW_027361993.1, from coordinate 16,490,668 downwards.
GGCAAGAACGTCAAGGACGAGAAGAGATTGTGAAGACCTGGAGAAAATTGCAGATAAACTCGAGACCTTTTCACCTTTCTCTGATGAAGTGTCTCTTCGCAATATTATCACCGGTGTCAATGAAAATAAGGATGTGAATGTCCATAACCTGTTCACCATTGGCAGAGAAATAGTGGCAACAATGGAGGGTCAATCACTGTTTTCAGTTAAGTACAAGCGGTCAATGAAAGCCAAGACCCTGGCATCCAGTGAGGCTATTGACGTTGCTAAGGACAAAACAATAGACCCCGCTCTTTTGTTCCAAAGGTTTCTTGTGGTATCTCAAACTGCTGATCTTTCCCTTGATGAGGTGATGGCCTATGAACTTTCACCATACCCATTATCCCTCTTTGAGGCAAAACATCTCTTACGCAAACCAAACAAAGCACAACTGATGGCTGCTATAAAAGAACAGAGTTCAGATGGCGCAGTACTCAAGGATGTACCAGAAGTGGAACATTATGTTCTTGACGGAGGTTCTCTTCTCCAACGACTGAAGTAGTAAGAAGGAAAAACATATTGTTCAATCGCTGAAGACTATGCATCTTTCACACTAAAGCACTATGGTAAGGCTACGATAGTATTTGATGGTTACATTGGAGGACCAAACACTAAGGACATTACCCATCAGCGACGGCGCAAAAAACGAACAAGTAACAAAGTGAACATTGCTGAAGGAACGAAATTTGTCGGGAAAAAGGAGGACTTCCTTTCGAATGTGGAGAACAAGCAGTCTCTTATCAATCTCGTTTCACAGCGCATGAATGACAGAGGTTGCCACGTAATACAATCAGAGGGGGATGCAGATGTGGAGATTGTTAAGGCAGCAGTGTCAATGTTATCCAACAAAAGTACTAGTCTCATTGGCGAAGATACAGATCTTTTGATGTTGTTACTTCATCATACGTCAACCAGCGATGGCAACAAGCTTTATTTCTACTCGGATAAAGGGTGTCCTGCAACAGTATATGACATTAAGGTTATGCAGAAGTTCCTGAGAAACCATGTCTGCAGCAGTCTTCTGTTCCTTCATGCATTCACGGGTTGCGATACCACTTCCGCGGTTTTTGGAATCGGAAAAAAACTCAGTCTACACAAGGTTTTGAAGGGAGACTCGGTCTTAAATAGCTGTGCTAAAATCTTTTCCACACCTAACAAAAACAGCTGAGATTGTAGATGCTGGGTGTAAAGCGATGGTGGCATTGTTCGGGGGCAAACCTGGAGACAATCTGTCTGCAATGAGGTATTCTACTCTCTGCAAAAAAGTTGGTTCAGCCAAAATCTTTGTTACACCTGAACGACTGCCACCGACCTACTCTGCAACAAAGTAACATGCCCTTTGGAGTTACCTCCAAGTGATGCTTTGGATGGACAATGGTGAGGCCATGGACACTACTGAATGGGGATGGGAATTGCAGAACAACAGTCTAGTTCCAGTGATAATGGATACTTCACCCGCACCAGAAACACTTCTGAAAATAATTCACTGCAATTGTTCTCGTGATTGTAGTACACTTCGGCGCACTTGCCAAAGACACGGACTTACCTGTTCACGGGTATGCGGACCATGTCAAGAAGGGCATTGTGACAATATGAGTGAGGAAGCAGTGTCTGATGATGAAAATAGTGACTATTGACCTGACACGCTTATTCAGTGATGAAGTAGGTCTTAAACTGCACTGTGTATTAATTCTATAATTTCTAGAAATGTACATATATGTCATGATGTCATTGATGACATCATGACCTCGCCTGTCCATGTAGTTAGTATAAAACTTTGTATAAAAATTGTTATATGAAAATATATAGTATACAAAATGCAAAGTCTTCTGTAACCTAAAGCTACAGCTTTGAAATAGGGAAATATTCGTTATTTTTAGTGCGATGGCTGTCATCGTCTTATGATGTCATAGTTAGGACCTTTGTGGTGATCAATTTTTGGAAAACTTTTAATATGTTGCTCCCCACATATAATAGTAATAAAAAAAATCCTAAAACGCTTTCTTGGTATTTGTTCCGGTCAAACCGTATTTTGACTGGGCTATTTGGTTAGTCTTGTATTTAGTTTTGTGCTTTTAATGCATTTTTTGCTACATGGATTATTTGTAATCATTTGGCTTACAAAGTATATTATTATTCAGTGTGCATGACTTATTTTATATAGACAACTTTTCCTTTTTGTGCATTTCTATCTCAGCAACTCACCTCTGTGGCCAATTATTGGCTGCAGTATTTACCCGTTGCGTCCACCAGAAAATAAAGCAAGCAACAACAACTCTTTATGCGGTTTTATTTAAAAATTTTTAATGTTATCAAAATTGTTAGATTTAAGGATGGTGTGCCTGACTCTCCTGCTTTCCTCCTAGGAATCACCTAAACCAGGTGAAGAACCTTCCTTATGTTTATTTTGTAATAATCCTCGTGAAATAACCTATGGAATGACAGACATTTTGCATGTTTTGTTCCTTACTATTACTATATATTCAGTCCCAGCAACGAAATAACATATTCTTTCAATTCGGAAATTCTTTGAATCCACTTCTAACATTCTGGGAAAAACTCATACAGTACATCTTCATTGAATATTGCCCAGGAGATGCCAGCTGCATTGACAGTGCCAAGCTCAGTCATCCACAGGGGGAACAAAAACGCATTACTAATGTAGGAAATATTGCTAGCAATCTTGCCCCTAGAGAGGTTCAGGACAAATAAGCATTTGCTGCAGTCACAAAATAGGAGCAGGATAAAAATGTGTAAGTAGACGCAGCTGTGACTTCGGCAGATGCGTGGTTCTAGTTTATTTTTTTTTGTCATTCTTTTTCATATTTTAGTTTAAAGATAAAAATAAATGGTGACCATAGTAATGGATGTTATACTTTTTTATTTTCTTTATCTCTTTTCTTTGTCTATCTATCTATCTATCTATCTATCTATCATCTATCTATCTATCTATCTATCTATCTATCTATCTACTCATCCACCTATTATCTACTGTATCTAACTATTATCTGTCATATATCTATCTAATATCTATCATCTATTATCTATCTATATATTATCTATTTTTCTATTATCTATATATCTGTTTATCTATCTATTATCTATGTATCTATCAATCTAATATCTATCATCTATCTATTTTCTATCTATCTATTATCTATCTATCTGATATCTATCTATCTATTTTCTTTCTATCTATTATCTATCTATCTTTCTGTTAACAATCTACCTATCTATTACACTGGTGAACACACAAAAAAATCATCAGCAAAGGTAATATGTCTGTTTTATGGAGTTTGATGTGCTGATTCCAAAAACATGCTTAGTTTTGCTCTATTACATAAAGTTTCTGCATAACCTCCAGATTTATATCAGAATAAGGGTTGTTATATTTGGCTGGCATGCAGATTATGTAAATATATTAGGGTCTGCTTTGCTGGTCAAGTTGCACACATAGGACCAGAGCAAGGTTTTTTTGGACAATAATTGTGGAATATGGTCCATATACTTGCTAGATTGTGGTCATTGGTTTATGCAACAATGTGAAGCTGACACTGGCCAGGTGGATATACTGGAGTATTGTGATACTGGGTGGCATTATTGCGATTAAGGATCTACTTTGTCTACATTGGATGATCCTTGATTTAAAAAGAGATCTTAGAGTTTACATTTTGGACCTAACCTTTCTATTGTGTGCACTTCACTACTTCTTTGTGCGTTGTTGGCTTTTTTTGTTTTTTGTTTTTGAGCACCCAGCACTTTATTAGGATCAGATCTTTTAAAAAGTACTATTAAAAGGTTATATTTTATCCAAAACGCTGAAACTAACTAATAGGTTGGATTTACCATTGCTAGATTGAGAAAAAAAACTATATATGGTTTTTAAAATCAGGACAAAAAGATGATTCAGAAAAGTACAAAGTCATCTGCGATGTGTCATGGTTGATAGTGACCACGAAACGACCCAAAAGTAAGTCGGTCACCAAGAACACAACAAACAAGGGAACACCAGGGACACAATTACAACGGTGGACCCTGCGATAGAGAACGGGGAATGGACACCTCCTGCACTCACCTAAGGCTGTGCCCTGATCTATCCTGACGTCCCTATACGGTTTCTTTCAGACCGTCACCGAGCAGGATACCTTAGCCATCGCTTGCCCTGCACCTATCCCTAAGTAGGGAATTGGCAAGTGCAGACACTGGTACCACCGCTGCACCAATACAACACCAAGGGTAGATATGACAAACAAGGTAAAGACAAACGCTTAGCTTTCTCTGCTGCAATTCACCGCACAGCAGAGTAAGGCACCAAATACACCATGAAAATCTGAGGCACCACTGCTCCCAACAAGCTCCTTCTCTTCTAGTGGTCACTGCAGAATGACTTCTAACACCGATGGTCAGCTGATGCATCAGATGACCCTTTGAAGGCAGGTGGGAGTGGTCACCACCTGCATCAGCAATTTCAATAGCCATGTAGTAACACCAGCGGCCACCGGGGGAAAAACTGACATTAACCCCCCATGGCCTGAAAGGAAAAAAGTTTATATGGGAAAATTCAGATCTGCCACGGATCCAAAGATGGATCGTGACACGATGATTGCAATTTTTTTTTTTTTGTAGACCTGTCTAGACCTATCTATCTATCTATCTATCTATCTATCTATCTATCTATCTGTAATGACCAGGCCGAATGCTCCCTGTTATCCACCCCCACACGGTGTCCGCAGCCGATAACAGGGGATAACATCTGCTTTTACTTCAGCAGGAACGGGAATTATAACTTGGAACAAATAAGGTACAGTCTCTCATGGGTAGTCCACGGCAATTACCAGTTCACACTTAGATGTGATTGGGGTCTGGAACTTTAAGAGCACAGGACAGTGTCTTTTGTTATTTTACAGAAGGAGGTAGACGCAGCAATTAGAGGTTACAGACCTGTACTCGGGGTTAACTCCACAGTGTGAATGTAAAAACTGTGGTGAATCCAGTCACAAAGCTTTTAGATGTGGTGAATCCAGTCAGAAAGTCTTTAGAATGATTTCTGTACAGGTTAGAGGGAACTCAGGGTCTTAGGCCTGCAGGAGATCTTGAGGTAAAAACATCCTCCACATGTGTTCTGCTCTCCCTGAAGGCATCCCTTAGACTCCAGAACATTCTAGACTTGCCTGGAAAACAGCTCCTCCTATTGACCATGTGACTAGGAGCTGGCCAATAGGAGACCAAACTCACATCTCAGATCCACTTTCACCATTAGATGGTGCCAGAACACAGCAAATTTGAAATGCTTTGCATCTAAAATGGAGGTGACTAGAAATGGAGAATTACAGTTCGCAAATGTAGAGGGCCAGTTAGATAGTGAGTTGCAGTGTACTGAAGCTACTCTCAATTCAGTATTACTTAAAGGGACGGACACACTCTGGACTGGGTCACTACATATTATCTATCTATCTATCTAGAAACAAAAAATGGAAGCAACACTTTAAAAATGTAATTACCACATGGGCCATTACAGTTTTATAATTTACACTATTCTTAGAGCTTTCCTTCCAGTTTTGCTTTTACTTTTCACTTCATGCAAAATATTGCAACAATTCCATATGAGGATAAGTATGCGGACAAGAAGAGATCCAAAATTACTATTAAAAAGTGATTTTTATTCCAAAATAAACATTAAAAACAAGCAATAAAAGAGCAGAAATGCCATAGGGGATGCTGAGCAGAATAAAGAGGCAGCAAAAACAGTAAAATGGGGGGGGAGATATATGGAGGGATAATATAAGAAATCAAATTAATACATATTCATACCATGGCTCCCTACCATATGAATAATAAAATATCCCAATCACCATTGTACAGGCTGGGCGATTTATATGGATACACCTAAATAAAATGGGAATGGTTGGTGACCCAGATCGGAGCGCTGAATTTGCAGAATGGGCAAAATAAAAATTAGAAATGGACCCTCAGTTTACACAGAACATTATGTTCAGTGATGAGGCAAACGTTTTTGGGGTGGGCCATTTATATGGATACATCTAAATAAAATGGGAATGGTGACAGTTTTCCTGCGTAGGGTGTCTTGCATTGAAATCTGCTGCAATGACCTGGGTACTGCGTTCACCAGACATCAACAAAATTTCTATCCGCTCCTCACATGTTCACGTATCACGCTCCTCCTCTGCGACATGTCAATGGCTGTAAACAAAGAGAAACTTGTAAATAACTCATGAAAGAATAAAGTTATGTTAAAACAAAGCACACCATTGTTTTTCTTGTGAAATTCTCAATAAGTTTGATGTGTCATATGACCCTCTTCCCATTAAAAAAAAATAAAGTTGGATCCAAAATATATTGAAAATGTATGTTTAGGTGTATCCATACAAATGGCCCACCCTGTATATTGGCTGATATGTAACTCATGTCTAAACACCAAAATATATATAAATAATGTCCTGAATTTATGCTGACAACAAATACTGAATGAATGCGGCAAAGGCCACATATTCCTACAGGCCAGACAATAGACATGTGGATAAGGTATAATGGGAGATTATTACCTGAGAAATGCTGCCACTGTAGATGCCCAAGCATCCCCTCATTCCGACACACGTTTTGCCGCTAGCCTCTTCCGGGGACTTGTGATCTGACATAACTTTGCACCCCACATTTCCTCTTTTTCTACATATAATTGATGCTGCTTTTTACTCTACAGTAATACTGTATATACTCTACACTTTAGTATCTACCTATCTGCAGGGTGGGCCATTTATAAGGTTAGACCTGGGTGGGCCATGTATATGGATACACCTAAATTAAATGGGAATGGTTGGTGATATCAACCTCCTGTTTGTGGCACATTAGTATATGGGAGGGGAAAACTTTTCAAGATGGGTGGTGACCATGGTGGCCATTTTGATGTCGGCCCTCCCAGGTGTATCCATATAAATGGCTCACCCTGTACCTTGTCTATTTATCTACAGTATCTATCTATCTACATTATCCATCTACATTATCTATCTTTACAGTAGATAAATAGAGAAGCACCTTTAAGAAAAGAGGGTGTAACACCTCCTTGCTACATACCAAATCATCCAGATAAAAAAGGAAAACTGGAGGCAGCACACCAATAGAGTTTATGAAGGTTTGTTTAAAGTATTTCTCTTTTATCTGGATGGTTTGCTATGTATCAAGGAGGTTTTGCACCCCTGCTCTATTTTTAAAAAGATAGACAATGTAGATGGATAATGTAGATAGATACTATAGATAGATACATAGAAAAGTAAAAAAGCAGTACCAGTTATCTAATATATAAAGCTCAAAGTGTGTATGTATGTATGTGTGTGTGTATGTATGTGTGTATGTATGTATGTATGTGTGTATGTATGTGTGTATGTGTGTATGTCCGGGATAGGCATCCGCATCGTCGCAGCTACAGCCACAAAATTTGGCACAGTCACACGCCTGGACCCCGAGAGCGTCCTAAGCTATGTTGTGAGGCGAAATTTTAACCCCGCATGTTCCAATTCACCCAACAATTTTGCCCCTATCTACATACTGGGAAAAAAGTGTGTGCGCGTCAAGCCCCGCCCCTCATTATGATGTCACAATGGTTGCCATGGCGACGCTGATGTCATCATAGGTTGCAAGCCCCGCCGCTCATTATGATGTCATAATGGTTGACTATGGGATGGAGGATGTGTGGTGGGTATATGGGCACCGGACTATGGGATGGAGGATATGTATGATGGGTATATGGGCACTGGACTATGGGATGGAGAATATGTATGACGGGTATATGGGCACAGGACTATGGGATGGAGGATGTGTGATGGGTATATGGGCACTGGACTATGGGATGGAGAATATGTATGACGGGTATATGGGCACGGGACTATGGGATGGAGGATGTGTGATGTGTATATGGGCACTGGACTATGGGATGGAGGATATGTATGACAGGTAAATGGGCACGGGACTATGGGATGGAGGATGTGTGATGGGTATATGGGCACTGGATTATGGGATGGAGGATATGGGCATGGGACTATGGGATGGCAGATATGTATGATGGATATATGGGCACAGGACTATGGGATGGAGGATATGTATGATGGGTATATGGGCATGCGACTATGGGATGGAGGATGTGTGATGGTTATATGGACATTGGACTATGAGATGGAGGATGTGTGATGCCTATATGGGCACTCGAATATGGGATGGAGGATATGTATGATGGGTATATGGGCACGGGCCTATGGGATGGAGGATGTGTGATGGGTATATGGGCACAGGCCTATGGGATGGAGGATATGTATGATGGGTATATGGGCACAGGCCTATAGAATGGTGGATATGTATGATGGGTATATGGGCACGGGACTATGGGATGGAGGATAATTATAATTTGTTATAACTAACCACAGTTAGTTACTATGCCCGGGCAGCGCCGGGCTCTTTAGCTAGTGTATATATATATATATATATATATATATATATATATAAAACAAATGGGGGAGCAAAGTGTGCCAGATATAAGCCTAACCTTAATAGTAGAAATAATCAATGAAACAATAGCACAAACTTTAATGGCCTATGTGGTTATTACATTTTTTGAACACTGCTTCCATTTTTATTTTTATTACAGTTTACTCAGTTTAACTGTTCTAATTTTGTTTCATCAGACCATATGACATTCTCCCAATACTCTGGATAATCCAAATGCTCTCTAGCAAACTTCAGATGGACCCGGACATGCAGCGTCGGACTGGAACACCTTGGGCCCACCAGAGAAAATCATTCTTGGGGCCCACTATGTAGCTGCATAGAGTTAAATACCAGACCACCAATTGTGCGGTAAAACACGCTAATATCCGGGTATAATATAAGGTTGTACATGTCTTAATTATGTAGCAGGAGTTGGGGTAGCCCCCTCATAGAATATAAAGCAGCCCCCTCATAGAATATAATGTAGACCCCTCATAGAATATAATACTGCCCCCTCATAGGGTATAATGCACCCCCTCATAGGGTATAATGCACCCCCTCATAGGGTATAATGCACCCCCTCATAGGGTTTAATGCACCCCCTCATAGGGTATAATGCACCCCCTCATAGGGTATAATACTGCCCCCCTCATAGGGAATAATGCACCCCCTCATAGGGTATAATGCTGCCCCCTCATAGGGTATAATACTGCCCCCTCATAGGGTATAATACTGCCCCCCTCATAGGGTATAATACTGCCCCCCTCATAGGGAATAATGCACCCCCTCATAGGGTATAATGCTGCCTCCTCATAGGGTATAATACTGCCCCCCTCATAGGGAATAATGCTGCCCTCCTCATAAGGTATAATGCTGCCTCCTCTTAGGGTATAATACTACCCCCCTCATAGGGTATAATGCTGCCTCCTCATAGGGTATAATGCTGCCTCCTCATAGGGTATAATACTGCCCCCCTCATAGGGAATAATGCACCCCCTCATAGGGTATAATGCTATATAGATATATAGATATAGAGTTAGATAGATATAGATAGAAAGATAGATGTAGAAATAGATAGATATAGAGATAGATAGTAGATAATGGATAGAAAGTAGATAATGGATAGATATAGATAGAAAGATTCATAGAGATAGATAGAGATAGATAGAGATAGATATAAAGATAGATATAGAAAGAAATATAGATAGATAGATAGATCGATAGGTAGATAGATATAGAGATAGATAGAAAATAGATAATGGATAGATAGATAGATATAGAGATACATAGCTATAGATAGAAAGATATAGAGAGATAGATATATAGATAGAGATAGATAATAGATAGAGATATACAGATATAATAATAATAATAATAATAATAATAATAATAATAATATAGACATATATAGATAGATATAGAGATAAATATATATAGATAGATGGCTATAAATAAAAATAGATATAGAGATATATATATATAGAGATAGAGAGATAATAGATAGAGATAGATAGATAGATATAGAGATAGATATAGAGACAGATAGATATAGAAAGATAGATATAGAGATAGATATAGAGATAATAGCTAGATATAGAGATATGTATAGAGATAGACAGATAGAGTTAGAAAGATAGATAGATATAGAGAGAGATATAGAGATAGATAGAGATAGCTAGATAGATAGATATAGATAATAGAGATAATAGATAGATGTAATAGATATAGAGATAGATATAGAGATAGATGGATAGATCAATAGATAGATAAAGAGAGAGATAGAGATAGATAGATAATGAGATATAGAGATAGATATAGAGATATAGTGTTAGATAGAAAGATAGATATAGAGATAGATAGATATAGAGATAGATATGGATATAGAGATAACATAGATATAGAGATAGATAGATAGATATAGAGATAGATAGATAGATATAGAGATAGATAGATATAGAGATAGATAGATATAGAGATAATATATAGATAGATAGATATAGAGATAATATATAGATAGCTATAGAGAGAGAGATATAGAGATAGATATTGAGAGAAACAGATATAGATATAGAGATAGATATAGAGATAGATACAGTCATATGTAAAAGTTTGGGCACCCCTATTAATGTTAACCTTTTTTCTTTATAACAATTTTGGTTTTTGCAACAGGTATTTCAGTTTCATATATCTAATAACTGATGGACTCAGTTATATTTCTGGATTCAAATGAGGTTTATTGTACTAACAGAAAATGTGCAATCTGCATTTAAACAAAATTTGACCGGTGCAAAAGTATGGGCACCCTTATCATTTTCTTGATTTGAACACTCCTAACTACTTTTTACTGACTTCCTGAAGCACTAAATTGGTTTTGTAACCTCATTGAGCTTTGAACTTCATAGCCAGGTGTATCAAATCATGAGAAAAGGTATTTAAAGTGGCCACTTGCAAGTAGTTCTCCTATTTGATTCTCCTATGAAGAGTGGCATCATGGGCTCCTCAAAACAACTCTCAAATGATCTGAAAACAAAGATTATTCAACATAGCTTTTCAGGGGAAGGATACAAAAAGTTGTCTCATAGATTTAACCTGTCAGTTTCCACTGTGAGGAACATAGTAAGGAAATGGAAGAACACAGGTACAGTTCTTGTTAAGCCCAGAAGTGGCAGGCCAAGAAAAATATCAGAAAGGCAGAGAAGAAGAATGGTGAGAACAGTCAAGGACAATCCACAGACCACCTCCAAAGACCTGCAGCATCATCTTGCTGCAGATGGTGTCACTGTGCATCGGTCAACAATACAGCGCACTTTGCACAAGGAGAAGCTGTATGGGAGAGTGATGCGAAAGAAGCCGTTTCTGCAAGCACGCCACAAACAGAGTCGCCTGAGGTATGCAAAAGCACATTTGGACAAGCCAGTTACATTTTGGAAGAAGGTCCTGTGGACTGATGAAACAAAGATTGAGTTGTTTGGTCATACAAAAAGGCGTTATGCATGCGCTGTATTGTTGACCGATGCACAGTGACACCATCTGCAGCAAGATGATGCTGCAGGTCTTTGGAGGTGGTCTGTGGATTGTCCTTGACTGTTCTCACCATTCTTCTTCTCTGCCTTTCTGATATTTTTCTTGGCCTGCCACTTCTGGGCTTAACAAGAACTGTACCTGTGTTCTTCCATTTCCTTACTATGTTCCTCACAGTGGAAACTGACTGGTTAAATCTCTGAGACAACTTTTTGTATCCTTCCCCTGAAAAGCTATGTCGAATAATCTTTGTTTTCAGATCATTTGAGAGTTGTTTTGAGGAGCCCATGATGCCACTCTTCATAGGAGAATCAAATAGGAGAACTACTTGCAAGTGGCCACCTTAAATACCTTTTCTCATGATTTGATACACCTGGTTATGAAGTTCAAAGCTCAATGAGGTTACAAAACCAATTTAGTGCTTCAGGAAGTCAGTAAAAAGTAGTTAGGAGTGTTCAAATCAAGAAAATGATCAGGGTGCCCATACTTTTGCACCGGTCAAATTTTGTTTAAATGCAGATTGCACATTTTCTGTTAGTACAATAAACCTCATTTGAATCCAGAAATATAACTGAGTCCATCAGTTATTAGATATATGAAACTGAAATACCTGTTGCAAAAACCAAAATTGTTATACAGAAAAATGGTTAACATTAATAGGGGTGCCCAAACTTTTACATATGACTGTAGATATAGAGATAATAGATAGATATAGAGATAGATAGATATAGATATAAAGATAGATAGAGATAGAGAGAGCGGTAGATAGAGAGAGAGATAGATATAGAGAGAGATAGATACAGAGATCGATAAATAGATAGAGAGATAGATACAGAGATCGATAAATAGATAGAGAGATAGATATAGATATAGATAATAGATAGAGCTAGATAGATAAAGATAGATAATAAATATAGAGATAACAGATAGATATAAAGATAGAGTAAGATAGAAAGATATAGAGATAGGTAGATATAGATAATAGAGATAGCTAGATAGATAGACATAATAGATAGATATAGATATAGATAGATATAGAGATAGATAGAAAGATAGATGTAGAGATAGAAAGATAGATATAGAGATAGAGCGATAGATAGATAGAGATAGATATAGATAATAGATAGAGATAAATAGATATATAGATAGAGAAAGATAGATAGATATAGAGATAGATATAGAGATAGAAAGATAGATAGATATACAGAGAGATAGAGATAGAGATATAGAGAGAGATATAGAGAGAAATAGATATAGATATAGAGATAATAGATATATATATAGAGATAGATATAGATATAGAGAGAGATAGCTACAGAGAAAAGATATAGAGATAAATAGATAGAGAAAGATAGATAGATATATAGATATAGAGATAGAAAGATAGATAGAGCGATAGATAGATATACAGAGAGATAGATATAGAGATAGATAGAGATATATAGATAGATAGCTATAGAGAGAGATATAGAGATAGATATAGAGAGAAATAGATATAGAGATAGATATAGAGATAGATAGAGATAGATATATAGATATAGATATAAAGATAGATATAGCGATAGAGATAGATATAGAGATAGATATAGAGATAGAGCGATAGATAGCGAGAGATATAGAGATAGATAGATACAGAGAAAAGATATAGAGATAGATAACGGATAGATAAATAGATAGATAGGTATAGAGATAGATAGATATAGATATTAGATAGAGATATATATATATATAGATAAAGATAGATAGATATAGATGGTAGCTAGATAGATAATAAATATAGAGATAATAGATATAGAGATAGATAGAGTAAGATAGATAGATATAGAGATAGATAGACATAATAGATAGATATAGAGATATATATAGAAAGATATAGAGATAGATAGATAGATATAGAGATAGATGTAGAGATAGAAAGATAGATATAAAGATAGAGCGATAGATAGAGATAGATATAGAAATAGATAGATATAGATAATAGATAGAGATAGATAGATATAGATAATAGATATAGATAGATATAAGAGAGATAGAGAGAGAGAGATATATAGAGATATAGAGATAGATAGATAGATAGATAGAGAGAGAGATATAAAAAAAAAAAACAAAACACAATACTCACCTCTCCTCCTCGCTCCCACGCTGATCCCGGCTTCAGTGTCAGGAGCTGCCCCCTCTGCCAGACACACAGCGGGTGCGCGATGTAGTGACGTCATCGCGCACTGGCTGTGAGCCAGGAGCAGAGAGGACTGAGGGCGGCGCCGGCCCTGATTTACAGCTGTAGTCTGCAGAGCAGCTTACTGGGCTGGGGGCGGGGCCTCTGGGGGTGGAGACCTGAAATGATATTCACTGCTTCACAGTGAATATTCATTTCTCTTTAGCAGCGGGGACAGGGGCTCCTGCCTCCTGACACCCGCTGCTGCTCCGCTGGCAGGGGCCCCCAAAGCAGCTGCATGGTGTGCGACACACCACTGGCTGGGGGCCCCTGGAGCAGCGGGGGCCCTAGGCAACTGCTGGCCCTGTATGCCTGCAGGTGCCAGGGCCCACCAGATGCCAGGGCCCACCGGTGAATCCACCGGTTCTCCGGTGGGCCAGTCCGACGCTGCGGACATGTACTGGCTTAAGCATGGGGACAAGTCTGGCACTGCAGGATCTGAGGCTGTGTAGTGTTTTAATGATGGTGGCCTTTGCTATGGTGGCCCCAGCTCTATGCAGGTCATTCACTAGTTCCCCTCGTGTATTTCTGGGATTTTTGCTCACCGTTCTTGTGATCTTTTTGACCCCACGGGGTGAGATCTTGTGTGGAGCCCAAGATCGAGGGAGATTATAAGTGGTCTTGTATGTCTTCCATTTTCTTATTATTGCTCACACAGTTGACTTCATCACACCAAGCTGCTTGCCTATTGCAGATTTAGTCTTCCCAATGTTGTGCAAGGCTACAATTTTCTTTCTGTTGTCCTTCGACAGCTCTTTGGTTTTCACCATAGTGGAGTTTGGAGTGTGACTGTTTGAGGTTGTGGACAGGTGTCTTTTATACTGATAACAAGTTCAAACAGGTGCCATTACTACAGGTAATGAGAGGAGGACAGAGGAGCCTCTTAAAGAAGAAGATACAGGTCTATGAGAGCCAGAAATCTTGCATGTTTTTAGGTGACTAAATACTTATTTTCCACCCACCATAATTTGAAAAATAAATCTTGCGAAATCAGACAAGGTGATTTTCTGGATTTGTTTTCTCATTTTGACTCTCATAGTTGTGGTCTACCGTATGATGTCAATTACAGGCCTCTCTCATCTTTTTAAGTGGGAGAACTTGCGCAATTGGTGGCTGACTTAGGCTGGTTTCACATTTGCGTTTTTTAGCGCTGGAAAAAAACGCATACGTGCGCATGCGATTTTTCCCCTATATTTAACATGGGTGCGCATACATGCGCGCTTGTAAGCGCATGTATGCGATTTTCATGCGCTGCGTTTTTTTGGGGTGTGCGTTGGTATTTTCCAGAAGCTGCATGTTGCATTTTTTGGCCCTGGAAAAAAGCGCATGCGCACGTATGCGCACGTTTTGCGCTAAAAATGGCCATTATAGCCTATGGATGCGCATACGTGCGCACTGGCATGCGCAGGTATGCGATTTTTTAGCGCTGCGTTTTTTGGGTGGTGTCCACTTTTTATCCTAGTTAGAATCTTCTAAAGTCAAAAAAAAAAAGTCTATATAAAGGAGGTGCCTGCCAAAACTCTGCCACTACTACACTGACAGATTGAAGAGCAGACAGTCAACCAAGAACCCATTATATCAGCGAAGAATGTGAGTATATTACATTATATGCCTGTCCTTTTAAATTATGTATGTACTAATGATTTTTATTATTTTTACATGCAGTATGTCTTCAGAATCCGAGTATTCCCCATCGCGGCAGGAATTGGCGCAAGCAGACCGTGAGGTGATTATTTTCGTGCATCTGGTAAGTATATCTGCTGCTTCTCCAAATCTCTTACGTTTTTTTCAACTTTCTTAAGACATCGTCATCATCATCTGCGGACGGCACTAGTGAGGGCGAAGAGCAGGAGCAGCGAAGCCAAGTCCCGGTGGTGATACGGAATGTAAGTATCAAATGATTTGTAATGTTCTTTATTTTTTATCTTCTATTTTTACTCATTTTTTTGTTTCTTTTTTTGTAACTTTTTATTCAATTTAAATTTGATTATTCTAATGAATGTGTTTTGTCTAGGTTCCACAACGGGATGAAGACGTCTACCTGGATAATGAGCAGCTCATCAGCCTTTTCCAGGAGCGTTCGCCGTTGTGGGACAGCCGTGACCGGCTGTACAAGGACAATGTGGTGACCCGGCGGCTATGGAATGAGGTGGCCGCAGCGTTGATGGATGGCTGGGACAGCGCCACAGCATCCTCCAAAAAGGCGTTTAGTGAGTATTTCCCTGCTCTGTATTGTGCCGCAGTGACTGTTGTCCTTGACGGCACTGTTGGGTTTCGTGCTAGGCGTATTCTAGCAGGAAACCCAACAGTGTCATCGGGGTCTACAGTGACTGCTTTGAGTATTGTATTGCTACATTGTGCCGCAGTGACTGTTGTCCTTGACGGCACTGTTGGGTTTCGTGCTAGGCGTATTCTAGCAGGAAACCCAACAGTTTCATCGGGGTCTACAGTGACTGCTTTGAGTATTGTATTGCTACATTGTGCCGCAGTGACTGTTGTCCTTGACGGCACTGTTGGGTTTCGTGCTAGGCGTATTCTAGCAGGAAACCCAACAGTGTCATCGGGGTCTACAGTGACTGCTTTGAGTATTGTATTGCTAGATTGTGCCGCAGTTACTGTTGTCCTTGACGGCACTGTTGGGTTTCGTGCTAGGCGTATTCTAGCAGGAAACCCAACAGTGTCATCGGGGTCTACAGTGACTGCTTTGAGTATTGTATTGCTAGATTGTGCCGCAGTGACTGTTGTCCTTGACGGCACTGTTGGGTTTCGTGCTAGGCGTATTCTAGCAGGAAACCCAACAGTGTCATCGGGGTCTACAGTGACTGCTTTGAGTATTGTATTGCTACATTGTGCCGCAGTGACTGTTGTCCTTGACGGCACTGTTGGGTTTCGTGCTAGGCGTATTCTAGCAGGAAACCCAACAGTTTCATCGGGGTCTACAGTGACTGCTTTGAGTATTGTATTGCTACATTGTGCCGCAGTGACTGTTGTCCTTGACGGCACTGTTGGGTTTCGTGCTAGGCGTATTCTAGCAGGAAACCCAACAGTGTCATCGGGGTCTACAGTGACTGCTTTGAGTATTGTATTGCTAGATTGTGCCGCAGTGACTGTTGTCCTTGACGGCACTGTTGGGTTTCGTGCTAGGCGTATTCTAGCAGGAAACCCAACAGTGTCATCGGGGTCTACAGTGACTGCTTTGAGTATTGTATTGCTACATTGTGCCGCAGTGACTGTTGTCCTTGACGGCACTGTTGGGTTTCGTGCTAGGCGTATTCTAGCAGGAAACCCAACAGTTTCATCGGGGTCTACAGTGACTGCTTTGAGTATTGTATTGCTAGATTGTGCCGCAGTGACTGTTGTCCTTGACGGCACTGTTGGGTTTCGTGCTAGGCGTATTCTAGCAGGAAACCCAACAGTGTCATCGGGGTCTACAGTGACTGCTTTGAGTATTGTATTGCTACATTGTGCCGCAGTGACTGTTGTCCTTGACGGCACTGTTTTTTTTATCAACAGTGGACAAAGTCCGAACACGTTGGCGTTCGATCAAGGACCGCTTCAACAGTGATGTTCGTGCTGAGGGCCAGGTTCGCAGTGGATCTGCGTCAAGGACCAGAACTAGATACCGTCACTATCACGCGTTGCAGTTCCTAAGACCGGTCCTTGCCACAAGATCGTAAGTATTATACATTTTGGGTTTTTATTTTTATTAATCTGTGTTTTTCTAATCCACAGCTGATGCTTCTTGTAAAGGCATGGTAGTAATGATTTTCCTTTCTTCCACAGCACCTGGAGCAGCACCCTGCAACCTGGCCCTGGAGCGGTCCTTCCTCGGACGTCCTCTGACCCGTCCCAGCCATCCGACAGCCAGGAAGCACCTTGCAGGTCAACCACACACACAGCTGGTGACCAGGAAGCTGGGCCATCAGGTGTTCCCCTGTCCCAGGTCTCTGCCACTGGTTATGCGGGCACTACCCGCCAGCGGCAGAGGGCCTTGGACAGGAATGTCTTGCCCGAGTTTATGCATTTGAGCGAGACATTTAATTCCAGCCTCAAGTCACTGTCCGACAGAGTTGAAAGCGGTTTTGCACTCATGGAACGTGGTTTTAACCACTTTGAACACCGCTTCAATTCTGTAGAACAGCGCCTTGACCGTCTGGAGGCCGACCTCAACAGACCAGCACACCATTTTTTTAGTAAGATTGAAAAGGGCATGGCGGAACACCTTAGTCCTGATCAACAGCTGAATGTGCTGCAGGCCTGCAACAATGCTTTCTTGCAGGCTATGCAGCATAATCGGTACGGTCAGCAGTCAGTGGTGTCCTTTCCACCTGTGCCACCATTGACTCGCTTCACCTCACTACCGACTTGTGCTGCATACCACTGCACGGACACCTCTATTCAAAGCCAGGACACCCACCGTTACACCACCACAAGTCTGAGTGCAGCTGGTCACTTCACCGACACCACCATGGCAAGCGCTGCTCCTGTCTGGAGCACCACCGCCAATCCCATGCATGCGTGGAGCTCAGCCACCACTAGGCAAACATGGAACAGCCCTGCCGCTACAACAACATGTAGTAGCCCTGCCACCACCACTCTGCAAACCTGGGCCATCACTGCCACCACCAGTCCTCCTGCAAGGACGAGCACTGACAACGAAGAGCAGCAGCAGCCACCTCAGCAGCAGCAGCCACCTCAGCAGCAGCAGCCACCTCAGCAGCAGCCGCCACCTCAGCAGCAGCCGCAACCACCTCAGCAGCAGCAGCCACCTCAGCAGCAGCAGCCACCTCAGCAGCAGCCGCCACCTCAGCAGCAGCCGCCACCTCTGCAGCAGCAGCCGCCACCTCAGCAGCAGCAGCCATACCAGCAGACGGGGGACCTACATTCCATATTTGCCCCTACTTCAAGGCGTAATCAATCAAGGCGGGCATTGGGCCAAAGTCGGTCCAGGCACACAAGCCTACGGCGACATGCCATTACAACTAATGTAACTGAACAGATTTCCTCTCCTACAAGTGTTCCAAGTTTAATTCCCTTAACTGGACTACCTTCCCCCACAAGTTTTGTTGCCCCTTCCCCTCAAACACCGTCTTCAACTGCTAGTGTTGCATATTCCCTGCACACCCCCAAATTGAAACCATCTGCCCCCAAACGCCGTAAAAAATAATTTTTAGGTTTTTTTTTGTGATAAAAAATAAATTTACATTTGTGGTTCATCATTAATAAGTTTCATTAATGTTGTTTGCGCCGCTCACACACACTGATGGGTAAATGCATGTTAAAAAACAACCCAAGGGCTAGTATAGTCATATGTGAAATAACATGGACTAGTATAGTCATTCCCAGGCCTAGTGTAATAACTCTAGTTTTACCAAATAGAATCTGGTTTCATGAAAAACAAACTGTTGAAACTTGTCTAAAAAATAAGTTTCTTTCTAGTTTCACCAGTTTGTTTTTTGTGAAACAAGATGATAGTTGTTAAAAATCGAGTTATTACAGTAGGCCTTGGTATGACTATACTAGGCCGTGGTATTTCACATATTACTATACTACTAGCCCCAAGGCCTACTATACTCATATTTGAAATACCACGGCCTAGTATAGTCATTCCAAGGCCTAGTGTAATAACTCTAGTTTTACCAAATAGAATCTGGTTTCATGAAAAACAAATTGTTGAAACTTGTCTAAAAAATAAGTTTCTTTCTAGTTTCACCACTTTGTTTTTTGTGAAACAAGATGCTAGTTGTTAAAAATCGAGTTATTACAGTAGGCCTTGGTATGACTATACTAGGCCGTGGTATTTCACATATTACTATACTACTAGCCCCAAGGCCTACTGTACTCATATTTGAAATACCACGGCCTAGTATAGTCATTCCAAGGCCTAGTGTAATAACTCTAGTTTTACCAACTAGAATCTATTTTCAAACTGTTGAAACTTGTCAAGTTTCACCCGTTTGTTTTTTGTGAAACAAGATACTAGTTGGCCAAAATCGAGTAGGCCTTGTTATGACTATACTAGGACGTGGTATTTCACATATTACTATACTACTAGCCCCAAGGCCTACTATACTCATATTTGAAATACCACGGCCTAGTATAGTCATTCCAAGGCCTAGTGTAATAACTTGTAAGTTGGAATGGAGCAGATTACATTCATCCACTCAATGCTGACTTGTATTCCCCATGGACTTTCATTGGGGTTGGGTTTTGAGGGTTGTGTTTTGAGAAAATCACATACTTTGTTTTAAACTAGTTGCACAATTTTCTCTTGAAAAAAAATGGTTTCCTGATTCATGGACTGCAGCTTTGCTCATTCCAATATATTTCACGCAGACTAGCAATGCTGCATTTTAACTCGTATGTGTATTTACCTGCCCAGGTGTGTGAACATAACAAAATTCAGTTATACATGGGAAGTTTTTTAATTAATTGGAGTTTAAAAAATATAGTGCACTCAGTAATGGTATCAAATAAGGATTTTTATTACCATAAACAACAACATTACACCATTTCATCTTGCCAGTGCACCCGTCCTACATCAGAAATAAAGTAGGCCGCAAATTTGTCCCTCATTTGGCCAACTTCAACGGATGACCTGAGAGTGTGCTGAGTGAATTCAGGCAATGGGTTAGGAGCATCATCATCCAGTTCAAAGGTCGGGTGCTCTTTAGCCATCACAAAGTTATGTAGAACCACACAGGCCTTCACCACCTCATCGACTGTTTCAAGTTTAAGATTAATGGCCGTGCCCAGAATTCGCCATCTGGAAACAAGAATCCCAAAAGCACACTCGACAGTTCTTCTGGCCCTGGTCAGCCTGTAATTAAAAATTTTTTTGGTGTGGTCCAAGTCCCGGCTGGAGTAGGGTTTCAGTAAGTTTCCGCACATTTGAAAAGCCTCATCGCCAACCATTACAAAGGGCAGTGGCGGAGCTTCGGTGTGAGGAAGAGGCCGTGGCATAGGGAAATTAAATTGGTTGCCATACAACCTCCGGCCCATGTCTGAGTTTTTAAAAGCCTGCGAGTCATTACCACGGCCAAATGCTCCAATGTCCACTGCTACAAACATACATCCGGCATCCGCAATTGCAATGAGTACTATTGAAAAGTACTTTTTGTAATTATAGTACTCAGATCCCGTTCTTTGGGGTTTGATGATCCGTATGTGTTTCCCATCAACAGCTCCCAAACAGTTGGGAAAATTGCATACTGTCCAGAATTTGTCAGCAATTTCCATCCACTTTTCAGCGGTGGGCAGGGGCATAAATTCTGGGCAAAGAACATTCCAGAGAGCCCGGCAGGTGTCAGCAACAATTCCAGACAAGGTAGAGATTCCAATACGGTACTGGAAGTGTAGTGAGGATAGGGTTTCTCCAGTCGCCAGGAATCTGTGAACAGACAAAGAAGTAAAATTAATATTTATGTATATTATTTTTAAAAACTATAAAAAAAAATATTAGTACATTCACGAAAACTAATTACCCAAGGTTTTCAATACTAAATTTACAAAAAAAAACATCAGACCACACCCCTTTGTTTTTAAAACATACCGTAATGTCACCAGTAGCCGTTCCTCAGGAGGAATCGCACGACGGAGCTGTGTGTCCTGTCTCCGGATGGATTGTTGGACACGAGCAAGCAAATCCATGAAACTTTCGTGGGACATCCGGATATAATCAGTAAATTTCTCCGGGTTTGCACGTAGCTCGCTGTAGAGGGTGTGGTATGCCCCACGGCTCTCCCGGAGTTCAACAATCGGATGTATCCACATACGCCGCCGTCTTCGCTGCCTCTCTCTCTTCCTTTGTTCATGGCAAGCAACTGCATACGCCTGAGCCATCGCGATGTCCAAATCCAAGTTGAAGTGAAAACTCTTCCAGCGCAGATCCATGGTCACGAGAAGAATCAAGCAAATGTGAAGAATACTGTAGACAGGGTCTATATATATTAACATACCACACCCACAATGAAGTCCCATTGGTCTTGTGTGTTGTTGAATGGTTGTTTTTTCTTTTTTGTGGGGTTTTTCCAAAATCTGTAAAAAAACGCAAACGCACAAAAAACGCATACAAACGCGCAAAAACGCTGCGTTTTTTTCCTGCATGCGCATTAAAATGCTGGAAAAAAACGCAGCGTTTGTATGCATTTGTATGCGTTTTTTTAATGCGTTTTTTTGCGGGAAAAACGCGCTGCAAAAAAAAGCAAGTGTGAAACTAGCCTAAATCCTTTTTTTTCCTCAATGTAGATAATAGATATGCAGGGTGGGCCATTTATATGGATAAACCTAAATAAAATGGGAATGGTTGGTGATATCAGTTTGCTGTTTCTGGCACATTAATGTTAGGCGCCGAGGCTTCCCCACTGCACAGGGGAAATCTCAAGCCATGTCCACTGCAGTCTCCCATTCTTCTGTGGCCACAGAGGATCCTACTCAGCAGAGACGTCAGTCCCGGCATCTTGGCCAGGCTAATGCTATGTATCTGGTTGCTACTGCTGCTCCAGGTTCAGCTATAGCATCAGACATTAGTCAGCGGCAAGCAGACGCTCCTGAGACTAAGTCCTGCTTTTCCTCATCTGAGCATGCCCGTGAGATGACTGCTCATTGGTGGTCGGAGGTCACATGCAGGTCCTCAAGCAGCCCGGATTGGGTCATCAGGAAGGTCCCCGAAATCTGCTCTTATAAAAGGATTGCATAGCTGCACAGCCATGTGCTAGGATAGACCATGTGGAGTGAAAGTTGTTTGCACGTATGAATGTCTCTAGTGAATGACTTATTATGAAACCCCTACCCTTGGTACACATGTGTTGTGTAGCCTTGCCTGTCAGCACTCAGGCTGAGGTGTAGGTAGGAGGTGGAGTCAGAGACTGGCATCAGCGCCAAGTTTGGCTTTGTCTGTATGCCACAGTGCACTTGGTCGGCACTCCACAGCAGCCAGCGTCAAATAGTGGTGTCCACAGGTGCGACTCCGCATGCTTAGTAGGTCTAGAGGGACTCTGACCCCGTGTCCTTGGGGCAGAGTTCTGTGACCACATACTGAGCGCTCCCTTTGCCGAGCTCTGTGAGCTTCAACAGGCTCTGGCATTTATGTTCCGCAGTAGCGCTGCTCTGTGAGGAAACAGAGTCCACTTCTGTACACACCGGGTGACGTTAACCCATGTGTGTTCTTCTTTTGTACCGCCATATAGCATCCATCATTACTGAGCAGCAGGTTACCATCTCTGCATGGTGGACCCTAGGTTGCAAACGCATCTCGTTACCATCTTTTTATTATTTGGTGCGTTCCGCCAGCCCTAACATTATCCTAGCGCCAGGGTCTGGCTTGTAATGGTGGACGAACAGCGGCTGCAGCGGTACATCCAGCAGCTGGAGGGCAGGTTGGCGGCTCTTGAGCGCACAACCTCAGCCGTGGATGTTACTGCAGTAGCTGTTCAGTCTGCTAGCATGGCTGCAGCTACTTTGTCCACTGCCACCTCTTTTCCGACCTTTCCCCGCCTCCCGCTGCCAGATAAATTTTCTGGTGATAGCAAGTCGTGTAGGGGATTTGTGAGTCAGTGTGCAATACACCTTAAGCTCCTGGCTGCACGTTTCCCCTCAGAGCGGGCCAAGGTGGGGTTTATAATATCCCTCCTATTGGACAGGGCGTTGGAGTGGGCCACATCACTGTGGGAGCGTGACGATCATGTGGTGCAGAGTGCTCCGTGGTTCCTGAGCAACATGAAACAGGTCTTTTTGGGGCTTTGTGTCACCCATGATACAGTGCTCCAACTGCTGGCATCGACACAGGGCTCGTCCATGGTCAGCCATTTTGCTATCCACTTCCAGACTCTAGCTTCTGAGCTGGAGTGGCCAGATAAAGTCCTCATTCCCGTGTTTTGTAGGGGGCTGGCTGACCATGTGAAGGACGCCCTGGCCACTAGGGAGATTCCCGCCACACTGGAGGAGCTAATAGCGCTTTCTATTCGCATCGACCTTCGTTTTAACGAGCGAGCCCAGTGTAGGCAGAGGTTTTGGCTGGCTCCCACCTTCGCCAAACCTCTGGAATCTCCAGTCCAGATATCCAAGCCACATGAGACCATGAAGGTGTCTCAAGCAGGATCTAAGTCCCGGACCGCTCGTGCACGCATGATCTGTCATATCTGCCTGCAGTCAGGACATCTTGCCTCTAGATGTCCTCAGCGAGCGAGAGAACATCCGCGCTTAGCGACCTTAGGAACTGGTTCACTAGATGTAGCGACGCCGTCTTCTAAGCTCACCTTTAAGGGAACAATCAGCATTGGTCCATCCACACATGTGGTAGAGCTTTGTGTGGATTCCGGGGCGGAGGGCAATTTTATGTCTTCTGCCTTTGCTCGACGGCATGCGATTCCACTGGTGATGCTCGCCAAGCCAGTGACCATGCGGGTGATAAATGGGTCGACACTACCCTCTCAGATAACACATCAGACAATCCCATTTACTTTATCCATGTCTCCATCCCATCAGGAGATCATCTCCCTGCTAGTCATTCCCGAGGGAATTGATGAAGTTCTCTTAGGGATGCCATGGCTGCACTACCACTCCCCTCATATAGAGTGGTCCTCAAAAGGTCACCTGACCCGCACACACAGGACCCTTTATACTTCACCACGGGGGGGTGGCTTAGCCCCCACATGGCTACGATAGCTCTGATTGGCTGTTGAAAGTGAAACAGCCAATCAGAGCGATAGTAATATTTCATCAATGAAATTTGATGAAATATTACAATCCAGCCATGGCCGATGCTGCAGTAGCATCGGACATAAAAAAACGAATCTGAACTGAGAAAATAAATTAATCTGTATGCACAATGTAAGTGCATATTAACACATGACCATTAACCAGTGAAAACAAAAAGCAAAAAACACAAATATCCTGAACTAAAAGGTAAAAAATAAACTGCAAATAATGAATAAAGATAATAATAATAATAAGGGTATTTAGTAAACATAATTTTGATCAAAATAATGTACAAGCCATTCCGCCACGTCACGGCAACCCTTGTGGGACAGTCCCTACTCTAGTATTTAAAACCTTTTCACTTGCCAAGTGACGTAAATGTGAACAAGGGTCGAGAAAATAAATTAATGTGTATGCACAATGTAAGTGCATATTAACACATGACCATTAATCAGAGAAAACAAAAAGCAAAAAACACTTTTACTACTGGTTCAGCCGCTCGACCCTTGTTCACATTTACGTCACTTGGCAAGTGAAAAGGTTTTAAATACTAGAGTAGGGACTGTCCCACAAGGGTTGCCGTGACGTGGCGGGATGGCTTGTACATTATTTTGATCAAAATTATGTTTACTAAATACCCTTATTATTATTATTACCTTTATGCATTATTTGCAGTTTATTTTTTACCTTTTAGTTCAGGATATTTGTGATTTTGCTTTTTGTTTTCTCTGGTTAATGGTCATGTGTTAATATGCACTTACATTGTGCATACACATTAACTTACTTTTCTCAGTTCAGATTTGTTTTTTATTCATTTCATTGTGCATTCAGTGCATATATGGGTGTGACCGCCCTCTTTCTGAGCTGGGAAAGCCATCCAGTCTGGCCTAAGCTGTTACTAGTGGTTCAGCCGCTCGATCCTTATTCACATTCACGTCACTTGGCAAGTGAAAAGGTTTTAAATACTAGAGTAGGGACTGTCCCACAAGGGTTGCCATGAGGTGGTGGGATGGCTTGTACATTATTTTGATCAAAATTATGTTTACTAAATACACTTATTATTATTATTACCTTTATGCATTATTTACAGTTTATTTTTTACCTTTTAGTTCAGGATATTTCTGTTTTTTGCTTTTTGTTTTCAGTAGCATCGGACATGGCTGGAGACACTAAACTGACCTCCCCGCACTGGCTGGCGGGGACGATCGGCCACCGCCATGGACTGACGGCAGCGATCGGCCGCCACTGCCACAATCTGCTCCCCCTCCACTTCCCTCCACTCCCACCCACAGTCCAATCACCCCCCCTCACCCTCTACGGTACCTGTGGCTCCCGGTGTCCCGGCACATGGGCGCCACCATCTTGGAAAATGGTGGGAGCATGCGCAGTGCGATTGTAATATTTCACCAATCAGATTTGGTGAAATATTACAATCAAGCCATGGCCGATGCTGCAATAGCCGCCGCTGACGGCAGCGATTGTTCGCCGCAGTCATCATCAGCTCCCCTCCCCCTTCCCTCCCCTCCCCCAGCCTTCCAATCCCCCCTCACCCTCCCTGGTACCTCCTGTCCCTCTTGCCATCCCGGTGTCCTGCATCATGGGCGCCGCCATCTTGAAAAATGGCAGGCGCATGCGCAGTGTGCCCGCTGGAATCTGCCGGCTGCATATTCATTCATTTATTTTGATCACTGTGATAAACTCTCACAGTGATCAAAATAAAAAAAGCAAATAAACCCCCTGTTTATCATCCCCATAGGTAGGGACAAATAATAAAATAAAGAAAATATTTTTATTTTTCCATTAGGGTTAGAATTAGGGTTAGGGCTAGGGAAAGGGTTAGGGTTGGAATTAGGGTTAGGGTTGGAATTAGGGTTAGGGTTAGAAATAGGGTTAGGGTTAGAAATAGGGTTAGGGTTAGTGTTAGGGTTAGGGGGTTAGGGTTAGAATTAGGGTTAGGGTTGGAATTAGGGTTGGGATTAGGATTAGGGTTGTAATTAGGGTTAGATTTGGAATTAGGCTTAAGATTAGGGTTAGGGGTGGGTTGGGGTTGGGATTAGGGTTTGGCTTGTGGTTAGCAATAGAGTTGGGATTAGGGTTAGGGGTGTGTTGGGATTAGGGTTGGAGTTAGAATTGAGGGTTTTCCACTGTTTAGGCACATCAGGGGGTCTCCAAACGCGACATGGTGCCACCATTTATTCCAGCCAATTTTGCGTTCAAAAAGTCAAACAGTGGTCCCTCCATTCTGAGCCCCAACGTGTGCCCAAACAGTGTTTTACCCCCACATATGTGGTATTAGCGTACTCAGGAAAAATTGCGCAACAGCATTTGCGGTCTAATTTCTCCTGTTACCCTTGGGAAAATAAAAAATTGGGGGCTAGAAAAATTATTTTTGTGGAAAAAAATGATTTTTTATTTTCATGGCTCTGCATTATAAACTTCTGTGAAGCACTTGGGGGTTCAAAGTGCTCATCACACATCTAGATAAGTTCCTTGGGCGGTCTAGTTTCCAAAATGGGGTCACTTGTGGGGGATTTCCATTGTTTAGGCACACCAGGGGCTCTGCAAATGTAACATGACACTCGCAGACCATTCCATCAAGTCAGCATTTCAAAACGTCACTACTTCCCTTCCGAGCCACGACGTGTGCCCAAACAGTGGTTTGCCCCCACATATGGGGTACCAGCGTACTCAGGACAAACTGGACAACTACTTTTGGGGTCCAATTTCTCCTGTTACCCTTGTGAAAATAAAAAACTGTGGGCTAACAAATCATTTTTTGAGGAAAAAAATTATTTTTTATTTTCATGGCTCTGCGTTATAAACTTCTATGAAGAAATTGGGGGTTCAAAGTGCTCACCACACATCTAGATTAGTTCCTTGGGTGGTCTAGTTTCCAAAATGGGGTCAAGTGGGGGGTTTCCACTGTTTAGACAGATCAGGGGCTCTGCAAACGTAACATGACGCCCGCAGACTATTCCATCAATTCGGCATTTCAAAATGTCACTACTTCCCTTCCGAGCCCCGACGTGTGCCCAAACAGGGGTTCTCCCCCACATATGTGGTACCAGCATACTCAGGAGAAACTGGACAACTTTAGGGGTCCAATTTCTTCTGTTACCATTGTGAAAATGAAAATTAGTGGGCTAAAACATCATTTTTTGAGGAAAAAAAATTATTTTTACTTTCACGCCTCTGCGTTATAAACTTCTGTGAAGCACCTGGGGTTCCAAAGTGCTCACTATGCATCTAAATAAGTTCCTTAGGGGATATAGTTTCCAAAATAGGGTCATTTGTAGGGGAGCTCCAAAGTTTAGGCACACAGGGGCTCTCCAAACACGATATGGTGCCCGCTAATGATTGAAGCTAATTTTCCATTCAAAATGTCAGATGGTGCTCCTTCCCTTCTGAGCCCTGCCGTGCTCCCAAACAGTGGTTCCCCCCACATATGAGGTACCAGCGTACTCAGGACAAACTGGACAACAACTTTTGGGGTCCAATTTCTCCTGTTACCCTCGTGAAAATAAAAAATAGCGGGCTAAAAAATCATTTTTGAGAAAAAAAAATGATTTTTTATTTTCTCTGCTCTGCGTTATAATCTTCTGTGTAGCACTTGGGGGTTCAAAGTGCTCACCACACATCTAGATAAGTTCCTTCAGTGATCTAGTTTCCAAAATGGTGTCACTTGTGGGGGAGCTCCAAAGTTTAGGCACACAGGGACTCTGCAAACGCAACATGGTGTCCGCTAACGATTGGAGCTAATTTTCTATTCAAAAAGTCAAATGGCGCTCCTTCCCTTCCGGGCCCTGCCGTGAGCCCAAACAGTGGTTTATGACCACATATGAGGTTTCGGTGTACTCAGGAGAAATTGCCGAACAAATTTTAGGATCCATTTTACCCTGTTGCCCATGTGAAAATGAAAAATCTGAGGCTAAAAAAAAATTTTGTGAAAAAAAGTCCTTTTTTTTTTCGGATCAATTTGCAAAGCACCTGGGGGTTCAAAGTACTCACTATGCATCTAGATAAGTTACTTGGAGGGTCTAGTTTCCTAAATTGGGTCACTTGTGGGGGAGCTCCAATGTTTAGGCACACAGGGACTCTCCAAACGCGACAAGGCAACCGCTAAATATTCCAGGATATTTTCCATTCAAAAAGTCAAATGGTGCTCCTTACCTTCTGAGCCCTGCCGTGCACCCAAACAGTGGTTTATGACCAAATATGAGGGATCGGTGTACTCAGGAGAAATTGCCCAACAAATTTTGGGATCCATTTTACCCTGTTGCCCATCTGAAAATGAAAAAACTGAGGCTAAAAGAACATTTTTGTGAAAAAAAAGTACTTTTTTTTACGCATCAATTTACAAAGCACCTGGGGGTTCAAAGTACTCACTATGCATCTAGATAAGTTCCTTTTAAGGGTCTAGTTTCCAAAATGGGGTCACTTGTGGGGGAGCTCCAATGTTTAGGCACACAGGGACTCTCCAAATGCGACATGGCAACTGCTAAATATTCCAGCATATTTTCCATTCAAAAAGTCAAATGGCGCTCCTTCCCTTCTGAGCCCTGCCGTGCACCCAAACAGTGGTTTATGACCAAATATGAGATATCGGTGTACTCAGGAGGAATTGCCCAACAAATTTTAGGATCCATTTTACCCTCTTGCCCATGTAAAAATGAAAAAACTGAGGCTAAAAGTAAATTTTTGTGAAAAAAAGTACTTTTTTTTAAGGATCAATTTGTAAAGCCCCTTGGGGTTTAAAGTGCTCACTATGCATCTAGATAAGTTCCTTGGAGAGTCCAGTTTCCAAAATCAGGTCACTTGTGGGGTAGCTCCAATGTGTAGGCACACAGGGGCTCTCCAAACATGACATGGTGTCCGCTAAATATTATAGCATATTTTCCATTCAAAAATTCAAATGGCACTCCTTCCCTTCTGAGCCCTGCCGTGTGCCCAAACAGTGGTTTGTGACTATATATGAGGTATCGGTATACTCAGGAGAAATTGCCCAACAAATTTTAGGATCCATTTTACCCTGTCGCCCATGTGAAAATGAAAAATCTGAGGCTAAAAGAAAATTTTTGTGAAAAAAAGTATCTTTTTTTTTTATGGATCAATTTGCAAAGCACCTGGGGGTTCAAAGTACTCACTATGCATTTAGATAAGTTCCTTGGAGGGTCTAGTTTCCAAAATGGGGTCACTTGTGGGGAAACTCCAATGTTTAGGCACACAGGGGCTCTCCAAACGCAACATGGCAACCACTAAATATTCCAGGATATTTTCCATTCAAAAAGTCAAATGGCGCTCCTTCCCTTCTGAGCCTTGTCGTGCATTCAAACAGTGGTTTATGACCACATATGAGGTATCGGTGTACTCTTGAGAAATTGCCAAACAAATTTTAGGATCCATTTTATCCTGTTACCCATGTGAAAATGAAAAAATTGATGCTAAAAGAAAATTTTTGTTGGAAGAATTTAAATGTCCATTTTTTCCATCTCCCTACTGCATCTGTGGAGCTCAGCCATGGTGATCTTGGGGTTCTTTTTTACCTCTTTCACCAAGGCTCTTCTCCCATGATTGCTCAGTTTGGCTGGACAGCCAGGTCAAAGAAGACTTCTGGTGGTCTCAAACTTCTTCCATTTAAGGATTATGGAGGCCACTGGCTTTCAGCAACCTTGAGTACTGCAGAAATTCTTTTGTAACCTTGGCCAGATGTGTGCATTTCCACAATTCTGTCTTTGAGCTCCTTGGCCAGTTTCTTTGACCTCATGATTCTCATTTGGTCTGACATGCACTATGAGCTGTGAGGTCTTATATAGACAGGTCTGTGCCTTCACAAACCAAGTCCTATCAGTTTAATTAAACACAGGTTGGCTCCAATGAAGGAGTAGAACCATCTCAAGGACAATCACAAGGAAATGGACAGCATGTGACTTAAATATGAGTGTCTGAGCAAAGGGTCTGAATGCTTATGACCATGTGATATTTCAGTTTTTCTTTTTTAATAAATTTGCAAAAAATTCTACGTTTCTGTTTTTTTCAATCAAGATGGGGAGCAGAGTGTACATTAATATTGAAAAAATGAACCTTTTTGAATTTGCCAAATGGCTGCAATGAAGCAAAGAGTGAAAAATTGAAAGGAGTCCGAATACTTTTCGTACTCGCTGAAGATAGATAGATAATAGATAGATAGATGAACAGATAGATAGATAGATAGATAGATAGATAGATAGATAGATAGAAAAATGGAACCGTACACTCCTTACTGTTGGGTGCCAGCCCTCCCAGGCAAAAAGTCCAATACTTGCCCCAAGCTTAGATAGAGATTTAAAAATGAATGCAGCACTCCATGTTCTTTGAGGTGAAAAAAGTGGAAGTTTTTATTCAGACCCACATGTCTGAGCGATGTTTCGGCTCACACTGAGTCTTTCTCAAGCTAGCTAGATATATAGATAGATAGATTGATAGATACATTTGTCCATGTCAGAGTTTTCCCCTATAGGAGTAAACAGTCACATTGAATAACATAAGATATCTCAAAAAATGTGAGTAACTGAAAAAGTAAATTTAAAAAATTGCAGATTGTTTTAATTTTTGTCTTGTATTTATACTGAAATTGAAATTCCTCATACCTAAATTTGGAGTACCTAAATTTCCACAAACTATGTATTTGTGGACATCCTATGTCCATGACCCCCCTAAAGGAACCCTAAATACCAAATGTTTATCCACCCTTGACCAACCAAGCACAGTCTATTGCTGGTATGTTATAATTTACTGCCATGCCATGACCTCCAGTATTACTGATACAGGTACAAACAATTGGTTATATAAAAAAGCCACCCATTAGTGGATGTGACAGATATTTCATCCTTTCTGATCTGTCTGAAACACTGAGTATACAATATACACTGAGTATAAAATATGTGCGACAATCAGTGGATAAGATAGGAAGAGTGTTACATAACAAGCATGAATACAAACATTGAATATACTGGGTCTCTGTAAACTGTCTTCTTTCTGTCCAGATTTGACTCCTTTGAGAAAGCACCAGGTGCATTTTAACTGGTAAAATTGGGAAACATTCAGCAGTTTAATGGTATCAATTAGCTCCACCAAAATGAATGCCTAGATTGCTTCTAATTAAGCAAAGCTCCATTTCTAGGGTAATGATCTCATCTAAATTGTATCCAGAATACTTTAAAAAAATAAACTTGAGAGCTCTAGACTATCATTCATACGTTATTACGTTCACAGAGACTATAAACAAACAACAGCGAACGCAGAGTGAGTTTTCCTAAATCATCTTAGCGCACTCAACAGCAGCATTTACCATCTGAATAGCTGAGTGGCACAGCTGCGGAGGACCTCATTACACCCAAACAACGTGGGCATGACTTAAAATTCCACTTAAGATATACATATGCTCTTATAAAAGGTGTGAACGCTCTTCCAACTATTTCTAGAGCCCCAAAATTGCTACATTTTAATCTGAATCGTTAAAAACTTGCTCAAATGTTGAATGTGTATGTCACTCCTATACAGAGGTATGTGTCTCCATAGTTACAGACTACAAACAAACTCTGTGTAGTCTGATTTTTAAGTTGTGTGTTACTAATTTTGCATTCATGTGTTACTTTGCCTTTTCTTGGGCCCCAAAGTGAAATCTCTAAAAGAACACCAAATTATTGCAGGTATTTTATAGTAAGTCTTTAAATATGGGCCAAAGGAACCTTTGGGCCCCCTTGGTTCCAGTGCCCATGTGCAATTGCAACCCATGCACTGATCATAATTACGCCACTGGACAGTTGATGAGGATGCTTATTGTAATCGGTAATGATGGTGACAAATACATATTTAAAGGAGCTGTATAAATATCGTTCTGCTTACTAGAGCAACTTAAAAGAGGCTATTTGTGCTTCCCTTCGCTTATTTCACACTTGAACAAAAGCTAGGGCATGTTAAGTTACCATATGCTGAACTGTTTTCCCAAACAGAAGACATGGGGGAAAGTGAGGTCCCCTTTAAACACATTAGATGGTCATAATCTTGACATCAATGGGATCCACAATAATTATCTCATGTGTATGTCCAAAGTCAGCCGTATGTGGTATGATACTGCATCTTTTGAAAGGAGCCATCAATAATATTTTGCCAATGGGCATCTATCAGTCTAAATCCAATCTCACACATTTGTGGTCCAATGTCGGGGTCAGCTGTGGGTCTTCTGACCCAACTCAACAGCTTCATATAAGTCTATAAGACTGTTGAGTTTGAGTCAAAAGACTTGAGAATGGTCCAAAACTTGTGATCTGTACTTGGACCGTCGATCTTGAAAAAGAACCTTCAGCACGGAATGAAATCTTGCTATGAATAATGTGTTTTATTGAAGACACAAACCTAGTAAGGAACAACAGAACTGTAACGCCGGTGTGTTTGTACTTTGCTTCCCCGGTGTTACTCTGCATGTCTGCATTAACCCTTTGCTCCTCTCCTCCTAACCTGCAGGGATACTGTTGTCTGTTACCGTTATGGATGCTGCTCAGTTCCCTGCCCTGCTGCGTAGCCGTACATGCGTGCGTGGCTCCGCTGCTTTGCATGACCACCCGCTGCTGCGGTCCCTGGCTGCCGCTGTGGAAAGCTATCCGTGGGTTGATAGGTCCTCTGCATTGTGTATGGTTTACCACGTGTGTTTAGGTTTGCAGCTCTCGCCAGGTGTCCTTTGCATTCCTGATTTCTGTCTGGTTTTGCTTAGGGTGCACATGGCCACACCTCCCCTGCTTTTATTAGGAATGGGTGTGTGCTACAATTGCTGTTCCAGCCTATCGCTGTGAGGCAGCTGCTATATAAAAGTTCCCTGCCCTGTGGGGCGTTGCTAGAGCTTCACATTGAGTTCCTGAACCTAGCCATGTGAGTGTGTGTGTTCAGGTCCTGCTCTGATTGTGATCAGTTCTGGGGGAGCTGTTGATCTTTGTCCCTGTGTGAACTGTGTCTTGTTTCTCCGCCTGCTCTGGAGGCAGAAATACCCAGATCGCCCTTCCTGGAGGCTGCATATCCAGGCCTGTCTATGTTGTGTCTTGTTTCCTGAATCCTTTATCCTGGATCTGTCCCTGCACCTGACCCTGTCTGAATTGTCTCTTGTTTCTCCGCCTGCTCTGGGGGCAGAAATACCCAGATCGCCCTTCCTGGAGGCTGCATAACCAGGTCCGTCTATGTTGTGTCTTGTTTCCTGAATCCTTGATCCTGGATCTGTCCCTGCACCTGAACCTGTCTGAATTGTGTCTTGTTTCTCCGCCTGTTCTTGGGGCCGAAATACCCAGATCGCTCTTCCTGGAGGCCGCATATCCAGGCCCGTCTGTTATGGATGAGTCACCGAAGGAGGAAAAAACAAAAATAATAGCTAAGTCCAGAAAACCAGAGAAGTTGGCAGCTATCGGATTGCAGACCCCTGAACCTATCACAACAACTAGCAGTAGCCGTGGGGGGTTCCTACGGTGCCCTAGACCCCTCGATCACAGCCGGGGAACTAAATTAGCCTAAAGACAGAAAGGGGAAATCTAAACTGCCCCAGAGCAGACCCCAAAGCAATAGGCAGCCCCCAACATATAATGACTGTGAAGCAAGATGAAAAACACTAACACAGATAGAAAGATAGGTTGAGCAAATGATGGGGCCCAAGCTAACTAAATAGGACAGGATAGAAAAGCTGCTGTCTGCAATCCACAAAAACCCTATCCAAAAATGTACCAACAGACTGATAGGAGAAACAGGCCCTGAAGTCGCTAGGCTTCAAAAGACTATATCAGCACTCAGTTATATTCTGAAGACAGAGCCAGAGATCAACAGATCAGAGACAAAAATGGAATTCAGCTCACCCCTGGCCGGGGATGGCTGAACTCCAAAAAAAAACAAGGCAAACAAAACCAGAACTAAAGTGTACAAAAGGCAGAGCAAAACTTAGCTATGAGAAGCAGAAATCAGACTGGTCTCCAAGAATCCAGCAGGAAAATCACCGGCAAGGCAGCAGGGCATCGGCTGCCTTATATCCAGTCATCAGTTCCTGTGACCCAGTCATCATCTACCTGCTCAGCTGTTTGGTAATCAGCCTCACTACCTTCCTTCACCAGAAGAGGGAGTTCATCAGATCTCACTGTTGAAGGGAAAAATGAACTCACAACACCCGTCTATGTTGTGTCTTGTTTCCTGAATCTTGGATCCTGGACCTGCTCCTTTACCTGACCCTGTCTGAAATGTGTCCTCTGTGTGATGTTCCTGAGGTCCTTCCTTGTCCTGAACCCTGTGCCCAGTGACTGTGACTCTTTGCTATCTGACTTGCTGTGATTTAACCTGGGTTCATCTTGGAAGTAGGAGTCTGGTGTGTCCGCTGAGTTTCTGCTACTCTGTGCTCAGCTGGGGATTTGGTGCAATTCCCTGCCAGTTCCAGTCCAACCCGGGGGGTTTGCACCTGACCGCTTGGGTTCCTTTCTAGGTTGCTGCCAGATGTCCGGAGCCTGATGACCGTGGCCTGATGTCCGGTGTCTGATGACCTCTTCCAGATGTGCTGTGCCTGATGTCCTCTGCCAGATGTCTGGATCCTATGCTTCCCTGCCCGATGTCCGGAGCCTGCCGATCACCGCCAGTGGTCCGGAGCCTCATGACTGCGGCCTGATGTCCGGAGCTGATGTCCGCAGCCAGATGTCAGGAGCCTGTCGATCGCTGCCAGATGTCCAGTGGACCTGTTGAAGCGTCTGTGTACGCGAAACGGCTGTCGTCCGTCATTTCCCCGCATGTGTCATGTTACCTGCCCATCCTTTATTGTGTGACCTGTAGTGGTCGAATAAAGAAACACTGCATTGCAAACTGGGTGAGTATCGCATCTCTTTTTCTCCTTTGAATTTATCAAGTTTATCTGTCAAGAGGTAGTTGAGAGGAACGGTATCTGAATAGTGCAGTAGCTAGGAGCACGGGGATAGCCTGGAGTATCATGTCCTGATAACCTTGATGAAGGCCTACGTTGGCTGAAACGTTGGTTTTGTTTTCCTTGTCAAGTGTGTGTCTTCGATAAAATATATTATTCATAGCAAGATTGCATTCTGTGCCAAAGGTTCTTTATCAAGATTATCCAACTATTTTCCTGATGGCACGTTACTTAGGGAATGAGCATTCCCATTTTTGTTTTAAACTCGGACCACCAATGTCAGATATGTGAAACTGACCTTACTCTGGTCCACTAAACTTAATCTGGCACTGATGCTCTGAAAAGTTTTTATGGTGGTCATGCAGTGACTTACAAGGAGCACAGTAGAGAAACCACCTCAGATTCTTTATTATGGGCAATGATGGATGGAGTGGTATTCATTAAATTAAAGTAGCTTAGGATCCCTGTCAACATGAGTTCACTTACCATCGCATGTAGAGTTTCTTTTGTTCAGTAATTCAGTAGTGGAAAATGTTTCATTAATAGATTGGTGCAAAACAAATCTACAGTCTACATGAAGTGGTTTGAGATGATTGTGGAAGGTATTTGCTCACAATTCTTGAGCTAGTTCTTCTGACTAGTCTTAGGCTAGTTTCACACTTGCTTTTTTTTGCAGCGCGTTTTTCCCGCAAAAAAACGCATTGAAAAAACGCATACAAAAGCATACAACTGCTGCGTTTTTTTCAAGCATTTTTATGAGCATGCATGAAAAAAACGCAGCGTTTTTATGCGTTTTTAGTGCGTTTTTACCGCGTTTGCGTTTTTTTCCAACATTAGGTGGCCCCTCACACTAACCCAAACCATGACTTTACTAACCCTAACCCTGACCCTAACCCTAACCCTAACCCTAACCCTGACCCTAACCCTAACCCTAACCCTGACCCTAACCCTTAACCAAACCATACTTAACCCTAACCCAAACCCTAAACCCTAACTAACCCTAACCCTAACCCTAACCCTAACCCTGACCCTAACCCTAACTCTAACCCTAACCCTGACCCTAACCCTTAACCAAACCATACTTAACCCTAACTAACCTTAACCCTAACCCTAACCCTAACCCTAACCCTGACCCTAACCCTTAACCAAACCATACTTAACCCTAACCCTGACCCTAACCCTAACCCTAACCCTGACCCTAACCCTTAACCAAACCATACTTAACCCTAACCCTGACCCTAACCCTAACCCTAACCCTGACCCTAACCCTTAACCAAACCATACTTAACCCTAACCCTGACCCTAACCCTAACCCTGACCCTAACCCTTAACCAAACCATACTTAACCCTAACCCTGACCCTAACCCCAACCCTAACCCTGACCCTGACCCTTAACCAAACCATACTTAACCCTAACCCTGACCCTAACCCCAACCCTAACCCTGACCCTGACCCTAACCCTAACCCTAAACCCCCTTAACTAACCCTAACTCTAACCCAAACCCCTAAATTCCATGGTTAACAAAAAAAACGCATGTGCAAAAAAACGCATACATGAGCATGCCAGTGCGCATGTATGCGCATCCATAGGCTATAATGGCCATTTTTAGCGCAAAACGTGCGCATATGTGCGCATGCGCTTTTTTGCAGGGCCAAAAAATGCAACATGCTGCGTCTGGAAAATACAAACGCACACCCCAAAAAAACGCAGCGCATGAAAATCGCATACATGCACTTACCAGCGCGCAGGTATGCGCACCCATGTTAAATATAGGGGAAAAAACGCATGCGCACGTATGCGTTTTTTTCCAGCGCAAAAAAACGCAAATGTGAAACCAGCCTTAATCCTTAAAATAATTGGAGCTGAAAAGAATATTAAGCTTGATGCCTTCCTAAGTGAGATCCATCAGAATTCACTGTTAGTGTAATTATTTATGGCCAAACTAATTATCGAAGTTCAAGCAGATTTTATGATGTTTTCAAATTCATTTTTTAATACACTTTTTTACATAATTAAGTCTTCAGTGTCATCTCATGATGGAAGAATGTTTAGATTGGATAGATTGTTTTTACATCCAACAACAAGATGTATTAATTCTTAGAATAAGTGGGATGGCCATGACTGTAAAGTCATCACCCAATCATGTGACATATCCCATAATATGTCTTCTTTGACCACAAATTCCTTATTGCTGCTACACTTACCTAATAAAATGTCTGAATTGTTTAATGGCGATAAAAGGATTGCCTGGTCTATTACATTCAATTGCAATTAATCATAGGGAATTCAGACTTGCTTTAGTCTCTCGTGTGTCTTAGGGTACCATTAAACGTAGCGACGCACCAACGATTCCGACAATGATACGATCTGGCTAAGATCGTTTGTGCATTGCTAGTAAGCAGTCATACAGGCCGATCTTCTTAACGACGCATCAGCGATCAGCGATGTCACTAATGACCACGGCGATCGTTGGTACCGTGTCACACACTGTCTATAATAGCGATTCAGACTTTGAATAGGCGTCCTTCAACGCTATCTATATGAGTTTGGAGTCACCAACGAGGTCGCTCGTCGTTGATAAGGGGCGTCAAACACAGCGATGCATGCTGGTCAGCGTGACGCCAGCGATCAAAAAATGATCCTGAACGTTCGCGCACGATCAGCGACATCGCAGCAGGGAGCCGGTCGTTTCCGCGTGTCACACTTAGCGAGATCGCTAGCGATGTCGCTGTTGCGTCACAAAATCGTTGTTGCTTCTGCGATATCGCTAGCAATCTCGCCGTGTGTAACGGGGGCTTTAGTCTTTTCTTCTACTAGGAAAATGAGGTTCTTTACAGTCTGCACTTAATAAAATTACAAAGATGGGGGTGAGGGTGACTTTAATTGCCGTTATCATTTTAAGCGGATAAAGAGCGCCAATCAGAGCTAGTTACTATTTATGCTGATAAGGGGTAGTTGGCAAAATTATTCCTTTATATACTGCCTTGGATACGATGTGGATATCAGAAAGAGGTTGAAGCTGACCTGTCATCAGATTTCACATTGCAAACTGCGTAAATAATTAAATAGATCTCATCGACCTGATGAAGCTGCTGTACTTACTTTGAAAATCCATGTCAAAATCGCTGTAAAATCCTAAAATTAGCATTTTATGAGTATGGTCCAAGAAGAGAGTTACTATTGGCACTCTAACCAAAAGCGTTCTTTTGCACAAATTAAGATGGTGCTCAGCAAAATGCAGAAAAGAAATAAAAGTCCAATATGAGATGAGAGAATTAACATGCAGATATCATCCATGTAAAAACTTCAGAAGGTTTTTTCCAAGCAGATAAAATTACAGCATGTGAAACACTGCAGAACACAGACAACAATCATTTTACTCCAAGCAGGAACTTCTTCCTGGTCTCCAGAAGATGCGCCTTCTAAGTGCGAAACAGCTGTTGTCCATGTGTTTCACATGCTGTAATTTTATCTGCTTGGAATAAAGTCTGCTTAAGTTTTTTACACTGGTGAGTGCATCATATTCATCCTCTCATCATATATTGGATTTCATGAGTATTGCAAAAGAGGAGAGTTTATCAGTCCCAGTGTATTCCGCCTCCACGCACTCCACCCTAAATGGCAGCTGCATCTTGTACTGTTGGATCACAGTGGCATCAGGGAGGAGGACACTAATGATGATTCAATCAGGATTGTAAAAGAAATTAGAGTTTAAAGGTAATCTGTCACCCCACTTTTCGAGTATCTACGGCCGGCATTACAGAATGCTGTAGATAAGCCCCTGATGGTGGTGCCGGCAGCTGATACTCGAAAAATGGGGTGACAGATTCCCTTTTGTAAATCTTTATACAGACATTCTGACATGGATTTTCAAAGGTAGCACATGAAAACACACGGGTTAAAGTGTTTTGATACTGACCCCGATGGACCTTAAATGCTAATGTATAAGGTCTATACATGCACATGGATTTGTAAATATTTAAAAAGAACTTTTAGTATCACTGTCATCTTTTTTGAAAATTAGTCCAAGAGCTCAGGCTTTCCGAGGCCATTGCAGTTTCCAACTTAGCGGGTCTCCCTAGGTTGTGTCCAAAATGTAGCTGCTAGCCAGAAGAGCTGCCTAAATTAAGGATCGTGAAATGAAGCCAGATCAGTATATAGATACACTGTAGGTTGAAAAAAACCTAGGTCCATCAAATTCAACCTTTCTCCACCAAATGTACATTTTGTCACTAAATTAACTATAACCCACAATGTTATGTGTATCGAGGAAGTCGGGCAGCCCTCTTTTATCCCCTTCACGACCAGAGGTATTTTCGTTTTTGCACTTTCATTTTTTCCTTCCCTTCTTCCCAGAGCCATAACGTTTATATTTTTCAGTCAATATGGCCACGTGAGGGCTTATTTTTTGTGGAACAAGTTGTACTTTTGAACGACACCATTGGTTTTACCATATCGTGTGCTGGAAAACAGGAAAAAATTCCAAGTGCGGTAAAATTACAAAAAAGTGCAATTCCACAGTTGTTGTTTTTTTATTTTATACTATGTTCATTAAATGTTAAAATTGACCTGCGATTATGATTCCCCAGGTCACTCTGAGTTCACAGACACTAAACATGCCTAGGTCCTTTTTTTATGTAAGTGGTGAAATAAAATTCCAAAATTTGGTAAAAAAATTTTTTTAAAAAAATTGCACCATTTTCCAAGACCTGTAGCATCTCCATTTTTCGTGATCTGGGATTGGGTGAGGGCTTATTTTCTGCGGACTGAGATGACGTTTTTAATTATATCATTTTGGTGTAGATATGATTGCATTTTATTGCAGTGTAACCAAAAAAAGTAATTCTGGGGTTTTCACTTTTTTCTCGTTACTCCGTTTAGCGATCAGGTTAATTCTTTTGTTATATTGATGGATCATGTGATTATAAATGCGGCAATACTAAATATGTATGTTTTTTATTGTTTTATTTTGAATGGGGCAAAAGGGGGGTGATTTGAACTTTTATATAGGGGTGATTTGAACTTTTATAGATTTTTTCTTTTTTTAATATTTTTAAAAACTTTTTTTTTGTTTTTGCATGCTTCAATATTCTTTATGGGAGTCTAGAAGCAGTGATATTCTGATTGTCTGTGAGCAGCAGAAATGCTGACTTGCTATGAGCGCTGACCGCTGGGCGGCACTTATAGCAATCCGGCAATGACAACCACAGGTGTCTCCTGTACACCCCGGCCTGTTATGCCAACCCATCGGTGAACCACGGTCATGTGACACAGGCGTCAATGGGAGGGATTAATGGATCGTGGTTCCACCTGTGGCTGTTACGGGCACATGTCAGCTGTAAAGATCAGCTGTCATGTGCCCAGAAAAATATGGGTTCAGCGACTGGAGCCTGCACCAAATAGGGGGAGTCCAACATTAGCGTACTATTATGCGCAATGTCAGAAAAGGATTAAAAGCTGTCATAGTTTCTGTCATTATTACCCCTTGCGGTCGGCAATCCACAGTTTGACTGCTCTAACAGTAAAGAAGTCTTTCCTATTTAGTTGTCAGAATCGCTTTTGTTTCTACCCATAATCAGTGCCTCCCGGTCTTATTATGGCCTTTGGACGGAGCAAGTAATGTGCAAGTTCTTTGTACCGACCACACATACTGTATATTTAGACATATAAATGAGAACTCCTCTGAGGCGTCTTTTTTCTAAAATGAACAAGCCCAACTTTTCCAACCTTTCATCATATGAGAGGCCTCCATCACTTGTAATAATCTAGCTGCCCGCCTTTGAACTGACTCTAACTTCTGAATATCCTTTTTAAAATGTGGAGCCCAAAACTGGATCCCATATTCTAGATGTGGCCTATTAAGGGGTAATAATACGTTGGGTTCGCATGTTTTTATCTCTCTTTTTAAACATCCTAAAATCCTGTTTGCTTTTGTAGCTGCTGCTTGACATTGAGTACTGCCGCTCAGCTTACTTGTAACCAGAATACCCAAGTCCTTCTCCTGTTCTGTAGTCCCGAGTATACACATATATACATTTAATGTATATGCAGGAATAGGATTACTCCATCCCAGGTGCATTACTCTGCATTTATCTACATTGAACCTCATTTACCAAGTGTTTGCCTATTCAGACATATTATTCAGAATGTTTTGCAATATTGTAAAGTTAAGGTGAGCAAAAACTGACACTTTACTCATAATCCCATCCACAAGATCATTAACAAAGAGCTTAAAAAGAATTGTTTCTAGCACAGATCCCTGCGGTCCACACTGCTCCCAGTACAGATCCCTGCAGTCCCTACTGCTCCCAGTACAGATCCCTGTAGTCCCCACTGATCCCAGTATTGATCTCCGAGTACCCACTGCTCCCAGAACAGATCCCTGCAGTCCCCTCTGCTCTCAGTACAGATCCCTACGGTCACCACTGCTGACAATCCAGATCCCTGCAGTCTCCACTGCTCCCAGTACAGATCCCTGTGGTCCCCACTGCTCCCAGTACAGATCCTTGTGGTCCCCACTGATCCCAGTATCAATCTCTGCATCCCCACTGCTCGCAGAACAGATCCCTGCTGCCCCCTCTGCTCTCTGTACAGATCCCTATGGTCCCCATTGCTGTCAATCCACATCCCTACTGTCCCCACTGCTCCCAGTACAGATCCCTGTGGTCCCCACTGCTCCCAGTGCAGATCCCTGTGGCCCCAATGCTCCCAGTACAGATCCCTGCAGTCCCCACTACTCTCAAGACAATCTCTGCGGTCTACACTGCTCAAAGTAGAGATCCCTGCAGTCCCCACTGCTGACTATATCCCATTTAGAGAATGTACCATTTAGGATGACTCTTTGTTTCCTGTCATTTAGCCAAATCCTTATCCATTTGCACATAGTTACCCCCAAAAATGGCTTCTGTAGCTTCATATAAGGCTGTTATGTGATACAGTATCAAATGTCTTTGTAAAGTTCAGATAAATCACATCTAGATTTGCCTGGGCATAGTACCTAACTGTGGGTCCCGCTGTCTTCCGCAGCCCTGCTCTTCACCCGCCGTCCCATTCTATCCCTCCGCAACCGCGCTCTACATCCATGTCCTGGTGTCCCTCCACAGCCCCGCTCTCTCCATCAACAGCCCCGGTCTCTTCGTTCACAGCCCTGCTCTCCCACTCTCTCCCTCCACAGCCCCGTTCTCTTCCTTCACAGTCCTGCTCTCCCCATCCACAGCCCCGTTCTATTCCTTCACAGCCCTGCTCTCCTGCTCTCTCCCTCTACAGCCCCGCTGTCTTCCTTCCTCCACAGCCCCGCTCTCCATGCACCACACGCAGTGACGCCGGGACCAGAAGAGAGAGGTGCACAGATTGTTTGTTTGGCCGGAGTGGGCGGAACTAGAGCGGAGCTGCAGCGCATGTGATTGGGCGGCCTGTAGGGGGTGTGACCTAGCTCTGTCGGCCGGAGTGGGCGGAGCTGCAGTGAGTGCGATTGGGCGGCCT
Organism: Dendrobates tinctorius; assembly: GCF_039654945.1. Classification (NCBI taxonomy): domain Eukaryota; kingdom Metazoa; phylum Chordata; class Amphibia; order Anura; family Dendrobatidae; genus Dendrobates; species Dendrobates tinctorius. The sequence goes on along the minus strand of NW_027361993.1, from coordinate 16,447,807 downwards.
GCGGGGGGCGTGGCCTAGCGCTGTAGTAGGGTGCAGTAGAAGACGGGGACTAAATTTAGGCCGGGAAGCTGCAGAGGAGAGGGGGATAGCGCAGTTGGGGACGGGGAGCGCCGACTGAGCCGGGACAGGGTTGGGAGGGTGCCGGCGCTATTCGGCCCCTGTCCTGAAGACTGTCTTCCTCCACAGCCCCGCTCTCCATGCACTGTCCTGCTGTATCTGTCCTGAGCCCCGTTTTCCATCCGCGTCTCACGCTGCTGCTTCGCGATTGGTTGGTGTCCCACTCTGCTGCTTCTTGATTGGTTGGTGATGGTGACACACACACATTCAGTTTTATATAGAGAGAGTCACTGCAATATATCTCTGCAGGTCATCTCTTATGATGCCCTCACAAACTTTGCACACTACTGATGTCAGGCTTACCAGACAGTTGTGTCCTGGAACCACCTTCTTACATTTCTTAAATATCAGTACCACATCACCCATCCTCTAATCCTGTGGCACCACCCCTGTTTCAGAGAGTCTATGAATATGAGATACAATGGTCTTTCAATAACTGTGCTCAATTCCCTCAGTATCCGTGGATGAATGGCATCTGGGTCACAGAACTGTCAATATTTAGTTTACTCAGAAGCAGGCGTACTTCTGTTTGTGTTAAACTAGTTAAATTAGGTGGTGAACTTTGATTTTTGCCCTGTTGAAAGATCCCTGGAACAGATAGTTCATAGGTGAACATGGATGAAAAGTCCCTGTTTAATATATCAGCCTTTTCTTTGTTCTCTATAATTATCTTGTTATTATTGCTAGAGTTGAGCGAAACAGGTCTGCCAGACTCATAAGTCACTGACTTATGCCGAAGTCCGATTTTGCCGACCGAAACCCGACCACAGCATGAAGTCGGCCATGCAGTTGGCAAAACGAGCGCCAAAGTTGGATTTCCCAGAATGCTTGCAGGCGCCTTTTTTTCAGCCAATGAACAAGGACATACACTGTGGGCAACGAGATGACATCTGCAGCATCCACCACCATCGTAGAGAAGGGCATTGCAGTGATTGGCTTGCTTTGGGGGGCGTCATAGTGTCTATAAAAGCCCTGACTGCCGACCTCCATTTTACTTCTGCCAATCTTAACAGTAGGGAGAGGTTGCTGTTTATCAGTAGGGAGAGAGTTAGGGCTGTAAAGATATAAGAAGTTCTTATGTGCTTGTGCTGATAGCAATTGTGCTGTACAGTTAGCGTGCAGTGACAGGGGAGGATTTTCTTGTGTGCAGCAGCGCTGGTTATTAGGCTGCCTGATAGCTGTATTGCTGTGTGTACACTGCTGTGCTGATGGCTTTTTACACAGCACTAAGGCCATGTGCACACGATGCAGATTTCCAGCGGATCCGAAGTGGATTTTACCACGCAGAAACGCTGCATATCCGCATTGTGATGTACAGAGGCATGTTAATCAATAGAAAAAAAAACCGCTGTGCAGACGCTGCGGATTTTTCCACGCGGTTTTCTTATGGTTCAAAATATGCAGCATGTCACTTCTTTTGTGCGGTTTTCCACCTGCTCCATTCTCCAAATCCACAGGGGGAAATCCGCAGGGGAAAACCGCACAAAAACCGCAAGAAAACCGCCAAAAAACAGGATGAAATCCGCAGGAAAAATGCAGGTCACTTGACCTGCGGATTTCTTCAGCTCTGAGCGGAAAAATCCGCAGGGCAAAAAAGTACGTGTGCACTTAGCCTAATACTTTTATTCTTTTTTTCTGCACAGTTAACGACCGTTCATTTTTTCCCACACTGTATAGAGCTGTATGCTACTCACACACTACCGTGTACTGGCTGGTATCACAGACAAATACATGCTGACTATCTGTGTGTGACTCCGGAAATAAATACGGAGATTTAAATTTTCCCCTACACCGTATACAGCTGTGCTCTCCTCATACAGTATCGTATATCTGCTGTTTGTATTACAGTCAAATACATACTGAGTGAGCATCTGTGTGTGACTCTGAAAAATATATACAGAGATTTACATTATTTCCTACACTGTATACAGCTGTACACTTATGATACAGTACCGTATATCTGCTGTTTGTATTACAATGAAATCCATACTGAGAGAGCATCTGTGTGTGACTCCGGAAATGAATACGGAGATTTAAATTTTCCCCTACACCGTATACAGCTGTACGCTCCTCATACAGTACCGTATATCTGCTGTTTGTATTATGGTCAAATCCATATTGAGTGAGCGTCTGTGTGTGACTCCGTAAATAAATACGGAGATTTAAATTTTCCCCTACACCGTATACAGCTGTACACTTCTGATACAGTACCGTATATCTGCTGTTTGTATTTCGGTCAAATCCATACTGAGTGAGCGTCTGTGTGTGACTCCGGAAATATATACGGAGATTTAAATTTTTCGCTACACCGTATACAGCTGTACGCTCCTCATACAGTACCATATATCTGCTGGTATTTTGGGTACATTTTCCCAAATATGAGGAAGTATGGTGGAAGAGGCCGCGGACATGGCCGGGGGCCAGCTGGTACTGATGGTGGTGGTGAGGCATCTGCTGGTAGTGCCAAAAGCACAATAGCACCTAAGGCAGGAGGTGTTGAGCCTGTGTCATCATCTGGCTCCAGAAGGCCTGGAAGGCTCCCTTTTCTGGGAGTAGATAAACCGCTTTTAAAGCCGGAGCATCGGGAACAGGTTTTGGCTTACATTGCCGAAACAGCCTCCAGCTCTATCGCCTTCTGTTCTGAAGTTTCAAAAACTGCAAGCACTGAGTTGTCAGTGCAGGCTCCTGGTCAGGAACAACACCTTTCCTTGTGTCCATCACCCCCACCAAAAGTGAAGGATGCAGCATGTCACAATTCAGATTACTCCCTGGAGCTCTTTTCATATACCATACCTAAGTTATCAAGTGAAATCCTGAATTCCCCAGTCCAAGATGAATATGACATGGAGTGTACTGATGCACAGCCAGTGCTATATGATTCTGCTGGTACATTCACCCAGAGCACTGCATTGCCCTCGCAGTCTACTGAGCCAGATTCTGACCCTGATGAAACTCAAGTGCCCCTTCCCGCATATTATACCACCTTACACGGTGACACAGAGGAAGGTGCAGATGAAATTGAAGAGGAGGTGATGGATGACCCAGTTGTTGACCCGGATTGGCATCCATTGAGGGAAGAGGGTGACGCTGGCAATAGCTCAGAAGAGGAGGAGGATCCGCAGCAGGTATCAACATCGCACCTGCTGTTATCTGGCAGGCCCATAGCAGTCCAAAAACGTGTTAAAAAAAAACAAAAAGAGTTGCAGGCAGCTTGGCCACACGGTCAAATTAGCACAGCGTGCAAGCCCTGAAAATTTTTCCCATAGTAGGAAGAGTGCAGTGTGGCACTTTTTTGACCAAAATCCTATTGATGAGGAAAAGGTTATCTGTAGAAGTGCGGAAGGACCTTTAGCCGAGGGAAAAATCTCAAAAATTTGAATACCAGTTGCATGCTTAGACATGTAAACACCATGCACTTGCAAAAGTGGACGGACTACAAGCCTCAGGTAGCACACGTGCAGCTGCTCCGACTGAAGGTAGCCAGCAATGCTACATCACTTCCCCCACTGTAAGCCCACTGGTTAGCACACCACCAGCAAGAAATGTTGCGGTGTCGTTGCAAGGCCTAAGCAGTCAGGGAATCACAATGTTTTTCCAAAGAAAGACTGCATCTAGGCCATCACCACCACTACCACCATCACCAACCCCCTCTCAGTCCACCATGTCCACCGCTAGTTCCACCATATGCAGCTCTCAAGTCCAGCTCACCCTAGCAGAGACTCTGAGTAGGACAAGAAAGTACTCATCCTCTCATCCGCGTACACTGGCTTTGAATGCCTACATTGACAAACTGATCTCATTAGAGATGATGCCCTTCTGTTTGGTTGAAAGCGCAGTGTTCCGAGAGCTCATAGCCTACGCTGTCCCATGCTATGACCTACCCAGTCAGCACTTCTTTTCTAGAAAAGCCATCCCTGCATGTGAAGACCGCATTGTTCTTGCACTCAGACAATCAGTGAGTGGAAAGATGCACCTCACAACAGACAAACTAATCTCATTAGAGATGATGCCCTACCGTTTGGTTGAAAGCGAAGTTTTCCACAACCGCATGGCCTTCGCTGTCCCACAGTATGACCTACGCAGTCGGCACTTCTTTTCTTGAAAAGCCATCCCTGCCCTCCACCGGCATGTGAAAGACCACATTGTCCGTGCACTAAAACAGTCAATGAGTGGAAAGGTGCACCTCACAATGGATGCATGGGCCAGTAGGCATGGTGAGGGCTGTTACGTGTTCATCACTGCGCACTGGGTGAATGTGGTGGATGCAAGGTCCACAGGGGACAGTAGCGGTGGGACAGTGCTGCCAGCCCACGGTACAGGCAACAGTTGGCTGTAGGCGTTCTGCCCTCCACCTCCTGCTCCAGAAGCGAAAGCTCGTTGACAGAGCACAGTCGCATGAGCACTCCATCCGCAGCTGCCAGTGTTGCACACGAGGTGTCCCACTGTCGAAGAGCTAGTGGTAAGCGTCAGCAGGCTGTTTTAAAGATGTTGTCTTTGGGTGACAACATACACACAGTGGAGGTACTGGCCGACTACTTGCAGTGAGAAACTGAGTCATGGCTGGGCAGTCTACATCTTGAGCCAGGCAAGGTAGTCAGTGATAACGAACATAATTTTGTGGCTGCCATAGCCCTGGCAAAACTCAGACACATACTTTGCCTGGCTCACACCTTGAACCTGGTGGTGCAGTGCTTCATAAATAATTATCCGGAGTTACCAGCCCTGCTCCATAAGGTGCGAAGACTGTGCTCGCACATCCGTCGCTCGCCTGTAGACTCCAGTCGTAAGCAGAGGCTGCAGCAATCGCTCCACCTCCCCAAGCACCGCCTAATCATAGACGTTGCAACAAGGTGGAACTCCACCATGCACATGGTTTGAGGGCAGACATTGAGTTGTCGGGTGTGCAGTGGTCAAAGCTGAAAGACCTCTATAACGTCCTTCAGTGTTTTGAGGAATGCACAAGGCTGGTAAGCGCAGATGCCATCATAAGCATGAGCATCCCACTTATGGGTCTGCTCATGCAAACTTTGACGCCCATTAAGGATCAGGCGTCTGCAACGGAGGAGGAGGAGGGAAGCCTTGATGACAGTCAAGCATTGTCTGCTCAGAGAACTGTCCTGGACGAGGTGGAGGAAGAAGAGGAAGAGGAGGAGGATAAGGGGGATGATTATTTCAGGGAGGAGGATGCTTTTCAGGGGGCAATAGAAAATGTTGGCTTGCCAAGGTCAGGTACAGGGTTTGTGCATGACTAGAGGGATGTGGATTTAGCAGAAAGTGCTCCTCCACCCACCACTGGCAGTGCATCATTGACACCTGGAACATTGGCCCACATGTGTGATTATCTCTTGTGGATCCTAAAAAGGGACCCCCGCATTGCCAAAATTATGAAGACTGATGACTACTGGTTGGCCAGCATCCTCGATCCACGCTATAAAGGCAAATTACAGAATATCATGCCACAGGAGAACCTAGAGCTGATGTTGGCGAACAAACAAGCAACTCTGCACCTAGCATTCACATGGTATGTCCATCCACCCGGCTCTCCTGCTCTCCTGCTGTCTGTCTATGAAGGACACACAGTGCGTCACCCAGCTTTGCACATAGACTTGCCTCTGCACCTAGCATTCACATGGTATGTCCATCCACCCAGCTCTCCTGCTCTCCTGCTGTCTGTCTATGAAGGACACACAGTGCGTCACCCAGCTTTGCACATAGACTTGCCTCTGCACCTAGCATTCACATGGTATGTCCATCCACCCAGCTCTCCTGCTCTCCTGCTGTCTGTCTATGAAGGACACACAGTGCGTCACCCAGCTTTGCACATAGACTTGCCTCTGCACCTAGCATTCACATGGTATGTCCATCCACCCGGCTCTCCTGCTCTCCTGCTGTCTGTCTATGAAGGACACACAGTGCGTCACCCAGCTTTGCACATAGACTTGCCTCTGCACCTAGCATTCACATGGTATGTCCATCCACCCGGCTCTCCTGCTCTCCTGCTGTCTGTCTATGAAGGACACACAGTGCGTCACCCAGCTTTGCACATAGACTTGCCTCTGCACCTAGCATTCACATGGTATGTCCATCCACCCAGCTCTCCTGCTCTCCTGCTGTCTGTCTATGAAGGACACACAGTGCGTCACCCAGCTTTGCACATAGACTTGCCTCTGCACCTAGCATTCACATGGTATGTCCATCCACCCGGCTCTCCTGCTCTCCTGCTGTCTGTCTATGAAGGACACACAGTGCGTCACCCAGCTTTGCACATAGACTTGCCTCTGCACCTAGCATTCACATGGTATGCCTTTCAGCTAACCCCAGCTTACCCCAGTGTTATTTATGACCTTGTTTACTCTGGCTTGATCATATACATCTGGTCCATTCTTAATTGTCTGGCCAAGATGAGCAGAGACCACTCCTCTCTGCTTCACACCTGACTGCACTTAGTTGTACATATATTGCAGAGTACAAGTCTGCATAGACTTCAGTCTGCATTGTGATTGCTATAAGTGTGTGCTAGAAGTGTGAAGATTAATTTAAGAATTAAAACCAGAAGGATGAATACAGACTGTGCCCTGCTACCTGCCACCATCGCACTCTAACAAGCATCTCTATTCTTCCGACAGGTATGTCCATCCACCCAGCTCTCCTGCTCTCCTGCTGTCTGTCTATGAAGGACACACAGTGCGTCACCCAGCTTTGCACATAGACTTGCCTCTGCACCTAGCATTCACATGGTATGTCCATCCACCCGGCTCTCCTGCTCTCCTGCTGTCTGTCTATGAAGGACACACAGTGCGTCACCCAGCTTTGCACATAGACTTGCCTCTGCACCTAGCATTCACATGGTATGTCCATCCACCCGGCTCTCCTGCTCTCCTGCTGTCTGTCTATGAAGGACACACAGTGCGTCACCCAGCTTTGCACATAGACTTGCCTCTGCACCTAGCATTCACATGGTATGTCCATCCACCCAGCTCTCCTGCTCTCCTGCTGTCTGTCTATGAAGGACACACAGTGCGTCACCCAGCTTTGCACATAGACTTGCCTCTGCACCTAGCATTCACATGGTATGTCCATCCACCCGGCTCTCCTGCTCTCCTGCTGTCTGTCTATGAAGGACACACAGTGCGTCACCCAGCTTTGCACATAGACTTGCCTCTGCACCTAGCATTCACATGGTATGCCTTTCAGCTAACCCCAGCTTACCCCAGTGTTATTTATGACCTTGTTTACTCTGGCTTGATCATATACATCTGGTCCATTCTTAATTGTCTGGCCAAGATGAGCAGAGACCACTCCTCTCTGCTTCACACCTGACTGCACTTAGTTGTACATATATTGCAGAGTACAAGTCTGCATAGACTTCAGTCTGCATTGTGATTGCTATAAGTGTGTGCTAGAAGTGTGAAGATTAATTTAAGAATTAAAACCAGAATTGAACCAGAAGGGAACTGAAGGTAACTGGACACAGTCACTGTAAACAATGTTTCTGTTTGTTATCACTTTCACCCCAATAATCCTTCACTTTCTGCTAATTCCCCTAATCCCTACTCCTAGTAAGGAACTGTTCATCTCTTCTTCAATCCTCCCCATCCACCTCACCTCCGCCTCAAAACTGTTCCTTAACATACAATCCTCTGTTTCCAAACACAGACAGCCCCCTCATGCCCTCTCCTGCTCCCACCTGGTAACACTTTCTCTGCTCCTTCTCACTGCTGGTGATATCTCTCCAAATCCTGGTCCTCCTCACCACATTCCCACAGTCATTTCTACCTCCCATCCACGCTCTATCACGACCTTCCGTAACCTCTCCAACCTTATACCCATTCACCCAGCCCCCGCTTCCCCAGTCCCACTAACAGGAGCTCTGTGGAACGCTCGCTCTGTCTGCAACAAGCTTTCCTACATCCATGATCTTTTTGTTACTACCAAACTCTCCTTCCTCGCCATCACCGAAACCTGGCTCACCCCTTCTGACACAGCCTCTCCTGCTGCACTTTCGTATGGCGGCTTCCACCTTTCTCACACCCCCCGCCCCAGCAGCAAACATGGTGGAGGAGTTGGTTTTCTCCTGTCAGATACCTGCTCCTTCACCCCAATCCCACTGCCACCCTCTGTTACCCTCCCTTCCTTTGAGGTGCACTCTGTGCGCATCTACTCCCCCTCCAACCTCCAACTGGCTGTCATTTACCGCCCCCCAGGGCCAGTCACCACCTTCTTTGACCACTTCACCACCTGGTTACTTCATTTCCTTTCCGCGGACATCCCTACTATCATCATGGGCGACTTCAACATCCCCATTGACACTTCCCTCTCAGCTGCCACTAAACTTCTATCTCTCACTTCCTCCTTCGGCCTCACTCAATGGTCTTCTACAGCCACCCACAAAGATGGCCACACACTGGACCTCATCTTCACCCGCCTCTGCTCCCTATCTAACCTCTCTAACTCACCTCTTCCTCTCTCTGACCACAACCTGCTCACATTCTCCTCCCTCTTCACTCCATGTCTACAATCCCCACCCCACAAACTTTCACACCCTCGCAGGAATCTTAAACACCTTGACCTACACTCATTCTCCGAATCCCTCCTCCCTCTTACAGATATAAGTTCCTTACACAATGCGGATGACGCTGCCGCTCTATATAACACCACAATAGCTGTAGCTTTGGAATCCGCTGCCCCACTTACACATACCAAAACTCGCAAAATCAACAGACAGCCCTGGCACACCAGCCTGACCAAAGAGCTGAGGCGAGCTTCCAGGGCTGCTGAGCGCAGATGGAAAAGATCCCACTCCAACGAGCATTTCATCGCATTCAAACAGTCCCTCACTACTTTCAAGACCACACTCGCCACAGCTAAACAAACCTACTTCTCATCTCTCATATCCTCCCTGTCTCACAACCCTAAACAGTTATTCAACACCTTCAATTCTCTCCTCCGCCCCCCAGCACCTCCTCCCTCCCCACTCATCTCAGCTGAAGACTTTGCCTCATTTTTCAAGCAGAAAATTGATAACATCAGGGACAGTTTTGGTCAACAACCCCCAGAGCCCTTCCTCCCGACTTCCCAGCCCTCCACCTTCAAAACCAACTTCTCCACCATTACAGAAGATCGACTCTCCACTCTACTCTCAAGATCACATCTCACCACCTGTGCACTCGACCCGATCCCATCCCACTTCATCCCAAACCTCACCACAGTCTTCATCCCAACCCTAACCCATCTCTTCAACCTATCACTAACAACTGGTGTTTTCCCCTCAAGCTTTAAACATGCCTCCATCACACCTATCCTCAAAAAGCCCTCTCTTGACCCATCCTCTGTATCTAGCTATCGCCCTATATCACTTCTCCCATACGCCTCCAAGCTACTGGAACAACACGTCTACCTTGAACTGTCCTCCCATCTCTCTTCTTGCTCCCTCTTCGACCGCTTACAATCTGGCTTCCGGTCACACCACTCCACTGAAACTGCCCTTACTAAGGTCACCAATGACCTCTTAACTGCCATGAGCAAGCGACACTACTCTGTCCTCCTCCTCCTGGACCTGTCGGCTGCCTTTGACACAGTGGACCATTCCCTATTATTACAGACCCTCTCATCCCTCGGCATCACAGACTTGGCCCTCTCCTGGATCTCATCATACCTAACAGACCGGACATTCAGCGTCTCCCACTCACACACCACCTCCTCACCTCGCCCCCTATCTGTCGGAGTCCCACAAGGTTCAGTCCTAGGGCCCCTGCTGTTCTCTATTTACACCTTTGGCCTGGGACAGCTCATAGAATCTCATGGCTTTCAGTATCATCTTTATGCTGATGACACACAGATCTACATCTCTGGACCAGATATCACCTCCCTACTAACCAGAATCCCTCAATGTCTGTCCACTATTTCATCCTTCTTCTCCACTAGATATCTGAAACTCAACATGGACAAAACAGAATTCATCATCTTTCCCCCATCTCACGTGACCCCCCCTACGAACCTATCAATTACAGTAAATGACTGCCCACTCTCCCCAGTCCCACAAGCTCGCTGCCTCGGAGTAATCCTTGATGCTGATCTCTCCTTCAAACCACATATTCAAACCCTTTCCACTTCCTGCCGACTTCAACTCAAAAATATTTCACGCATCCGTTCATTCCTCACCCAAGAATCTGCAAAAACCCTAGTCCATGCCCTCATCATCTCTTGCCTTGACTACTGCAACCTCATGCTCTGCGGCCTCCCCTCAAACACTCTCGCACCCCTCCAATCTATTCTAAACTCTGCTGCCCGACTAATCCACCTGTCCCCCCGCTATTCCCCAGCTTCTCCCCTCTGTCAATCCCTTCACTGGCTCCCAATTGCCCAGAGACTCCATTACAAAACCCTAACCATGACATACAAAGCCATCCACAACTTGTCTCCTCCATACATCTGTGACCTCGTCTCCCGGTACTTTCCTGCACGCAACCTCCGATCCTCACAAGATCTCCTTCTCTACTCCCCTCTTATCTCCTCTTCCCACAATCGCATACAAGATTTCTCTCGCGCATCACCCCTACTCTGGAACTCTCTACCACAACATATCAGACTCTCACCTACCATCGAAACCTTCAAAAAGAGCCTGAAGACCCACCTCTTCCGACAAGCCTATAACCTGCAGTAACCACCGATCGACCAAACCGCTGCACGACCAGCTCTACCCTCGCCTACTGTATTATCACCCATCCCTTGAAGATTGTGAGCCCTCGCGGGCAGGGTCCTCTCTCCTCCTGTACCAGTTATGACTTGTATTGTTTAAGATTATTGTACTTGTTTTTATGTATACCCCCCTCACATGTAAAGCGCCATGGAATAAATGGCGCTATAACAATAAATAATAATAATAATAATAACTCTGGTATACCGTTTGTTAGCGGCATTCCCAGCACACAGCAGTTCTACCGCGAGCCGTACTGGGCAACATGGAAGAGGTGTTCGTGGTGCACACAGCCGAAGTGGCATTGGAGACAGGGGTTTCATGACCATGTTGTGGACTGATTTCTCGAGTACCGCTCACACGACTGGTAATACTGAATCGATTTCAACAGACAGGAGACAGCAGTTGTCAACTATAGTTCAAAGGATTTTGGGTTTCAAAGGATTTTGTACCACCTGTAATGATAAGTAAGATATGATGTAAGGTTCCCTGATTATTACACTATAGATGAGAGCCAGCCTGTCACATAGCTGCGACCCCTACTCTTTTCGCCCACAGTTTACACTCACACCACAGATATGTGCCTGCTTGTAACCCTACACCAGATTCTTCCTGTGCAAACATTCTCCTCGCCACAGGTAAGGAATGTAAATTAGCTGTTGAAAGAATGTCTTTGTTTGAAGCAACATGCGGCTGGATATAAGTATGGGTAATATTCAAGAGGCTGAATCTCGAAAACCATGCGGGGCAGAGACATGAAAATTACATTTCTGCAAAATGCATCAACCAGCATTCGGGCCCATAATTTTCAAGGCTCCAGCACCCACAGAAACCGAGAACTGGATTCCTCCTAAATGGTGTGACATAACTACTGCATGTTTGGACTTGAATTATACCCTCCAACAGCCTAAAAAGAATGATACCATGTGCGTGTTTATACGAGGTACCCTCTGCGAGATATAGTCATTATAAGTTTTGTAGTCAGAATTGTAACTCCTAGAGCAGGGGAGGAACATCCCTAGACTGCCCCTTTCGTGATGTCACAAACTTAAAACTATAAGGTACTCCCTCCCAAAATTATTCATTCGAGCAGGAGGTTTGATGCCAAAAGGACCCCAGATGCAGAGCGACGTGTGGCTCCGCCTCCTTCCCACTTGGTTAGCCTAAAGACCATTAAGCAGCTGTAAGTGTTGATTTTCTATGTTAATCCCTTTTATTTTATATTTGCATTGTACATATCTAATGTCTCAACTTTGTAACATCTTTTATCTGTGCAAGCACTGCCTGCCTTTTTTGGGTATAAATTATAAAACTTATTAGTCTGTCTTCATGTACTAAGATGAATTTTACGTGCCTTTAGGATAATTACGCTACTAATTTGGGGGTTTGCTACGGACCTTCTTAATTAACTCATTGATTAAGAGAATTATAGGTGGTGGCGGCGATGTGTGGTCTGGGTCCCAGGTACTGCTGACAGTGACGGAAAGGGATTTTATAAGCTATACTGGGGTGGCTGCGGCCAGAGCGTTTTATAATTCCCTCACTGCAGCGTGCCGGGTGGCCAGACCTCATTAAAGCAGCCGACTGGCGACCCATTATCCCAGGTGTAGTTCCCTGACTGACTTGAGGGTAAGGTGGGGTGCCGGAGAGCTGCGATTTCCAAAGTGAAACTGAAAAAGTGAGATATACATAAATCCCCACTATTCGTGGAAGATTGCTAGCAGTGGTGGGACATCCAAAATACCTCCCTGAGATAAATTGTCAGGGCAAGACTAGCTTGCTGTTTTTATCACATGGTGCCAGTGGTGGGATAACTAAGATAAGCCCCCCTGTGCCTTGTGCCTGTGATAGCCGTGTGTCGGCAGTGCGTCACATCCCCGTCCGTGACATACCGGTGTCAGAGGTGGGACTGTGACATATTGGTGGCAGCGCAGTGGGATAATCATAGAGCATTAGTGATCTGGTTTGAGCAATCATTCCTTTCACTAAAAAACCTGCACGGTTCCTGCTGGGCCCTGCGTCATAGGTTTTGGAGAACAGACTCAGTGTTTACTAGTCCTGAGACAACTGTGTGTACTTGCAAGTATCCCCTCCCTCCTCTTTGTTTTTCTATTCTATCTTTTATTTGTCAACCATGGCTACGCGGGGAGAAGCCTATTATAAGCAGCTTAACAAGGACGCCCTCAGGGCCCTGTGCACGGCAAACCAGGTTGACGCCGCCGACATGACCAAAGCCCAGTTGGTCGTGGCTCTGGTGCAATGGGAGGAGAGAAAGGGCACGGAAGGCAGCATCAGTCCCGTCGTTGCAGCTGCAGGAGGTCCAGCTGACTGGCAGCCAGGAAGTCGGGGACCGCTATCTGCAGCTGGCCCTACAGCACCTCCCTGCCGAAGATTATGTTGGACGTCTGCAGCTGATCCAGCAAGCTCAAGAGAGAGCCGACCGCCAAGCCAAGCGGGAGGCTGAGAGAGCCGAGCTCCAGGCCCAGAGAGCTCATGAACTGGAGATGCTCCAGCGGGGGGAGTGCCCCACAGCCCGGAGCAGTGAGCCCCACAGCTCCCAGAGTCCGAAGCCCCGGCCAGAGCATTTTCCCGTAATGTAAAAGGACGGGGACTTGGACATGTTTCTGTGAGCCTTTAAGAAAGCCTGCAGACAGTACCGGCTGGATAAGGACCAAAGGGCCAGGTTTCTGACCCCAGGGCTGAAGGGCAAAGCCCTGGAGGTGTTTGCTTCTTTGTGGCCAGAAGATAATGATGACTATGATGCCATCAAGCAGGCCCTGACTGACAAATACCAGCTGACACCTGAGGTATACCAGAAGAAGTTCCGGAACCTCCAACATGGCCCACACGATAGTTATAGCGATGTGGTCCAAGGACTCAGGACCCACTTTGACCAGTGGATCCATGGACTGTCAGTTGATTCCTTTGAGCTGCTACGGGACCTGATGATCAACGACCAATTCCTGCATCTTTGCCCAGCTGAGCTCCGGCAGTTCATCCTGGAGCGAGAACCAACGAATATGGACAAAGCCGCGCAGATTGCCGACAACTATGAGGCCAACTGGAAGCCAGAGACACGGAGTCCAGTCACCGCCAGCTGGATAGGGGGTAAGCCTGCAACCAACCCCAGTGCCCCTGCCAGCCGCCCGTCCGCAGGCCCTGTCCCTGTTGCCAAAACCAGGCCTACTACTGACAGTTGCCAGTGTTACAAGTGCAGTTGGACTGGTCATATCAGTGCCACCTGTCCTGAAAAGCAGAACACCCCCCCAGCCAAGGCCTCTGGGCCGAACGCCTCTGTTCCTTTGGTGGGAGGTGTGGTTGGGAGGATTGACGACAACATTTAGCAGGTCCAGGTGGGGGCCCATTTTGCTACAGGCCTCAAGGATACAGGGGCTGAACGAACCCTCATCCATCCTGGACTGGCGGCCGATGAAGAGTTTATTGAGGGGAAAACCCTGACTGTCCCTTGCTAGTGGCCCAGGTATTTCTTGATTGGGGTGCTGGGAGCAGGGTGAGGGAAGTGGGAGTGTCCAAGAACCTGCCCACTGATGTTTTATTGGGGACTGATTTGGGGAAGATGGTTGCCTACTACGTCCCTGACACCCCTCCCCAATCTGATAAAAAGGGTAACGTTAACCCTGATGATGGTGATGATGGGAAACTGAATGTGTTACCTGCTAATGCCTTGATGAGTAATGATGCAACTAATAACCATTCTCTCCCCAGGAATGATGCTGATGGTGATGTAAATGTAGCAAAGAAATCTGATAACCATTCTTTTCCTAGGAATAATGCTGGTGATGATGATGTATCTGTGCCAAATGAACCTGTTAACCCTTTCTTTGAAACTGTAGATGTGTCCACAGGTGCCGAAGTGCTTGGCCCCGTCGCTCTACGGAGTGAGACGGCTGAGGAACCCATAGCAGGAGCCAGCGTCGGTGCTCAAGGAAATTGGGGGGTGCATGGGAACCATGAGGGAGGTGACGCCATGCAACCGACCAGTGCCACTGAGGAAGGTAACTGGCCCATAAGTAGCACTGCTCCTGAAGTGTTGGGGGTGTATGGGGAGGTAGAGCCCATAGCAGCGCCGGCTGGTGGGTCTGTAGAAATCCCCGGGGAGGCAGCATACATAGCACCTGTCACACGCAGTCAGAGTCCCCGGATCACAGGTAGCGCCCTGCCTTCTGGACCCTCTTCTGCTACAAGAGAGACTGAACCAGAAATGAACCCAGAGCAGGTTCCAGAGGGTCCCAGTGAGGAAGGGACCCTGATGTCACTTCTGGTTGCCTCCAGCCAGGAGTTTCAGGCCGCTCTGCACTCAGATGCGAGCCTGGAAAAATTGAGAGACCTCGCCAAGACGCCCACCTCGGAGTCTGATAAGGAGAGGGTGTTCTAGGAAAGAGGAAGGTTGTACCGGGAGACAGTACCCGCAGAATCCCAAAAGGAGTGGTTGAGGGAAAGACAACTGGTAGTCCCCTATCGTTTCAGAACTGAGTTGTTGCGGATTGCCCATGAGATTCCACTCGCTGGTCACTTGGGGGTCAGCAAAACTAAGGCACGGCTGTCTCAACACTTCTATTGGCCCAAGATGGGGAAGATGTAACAAACTACTGCCGCACCTGTACCACCTGTCAAAGAGTGGATAAGGTGGGGCCTGCTCTTAAGGTTTCCCTTATCTCTATGCCAGTGATAGAGGAGCCTTTCCAGAGAATCGCGGTGGACATTGTGAGCCCGCTGGCCATCCCCAGCAGCTCTGGAAAGCAATACATCCTCACCGTGGTAGACTATGCTACCAGGTACTCAGAGGCAGTAGCTTTGTCGTCAACCAGGGCGGATAAGGTGGCTGATGCACTGGTGACCATCTTTTCAAGGGTAGGACTTCCCAGGGTGATGCCTACCGATCAAGGGACCCAATTCTTGTCTCGCCTAATGGAGGCGCTCTGTGAGAAAGTGCAGGTGAAGCACCTGGTATCGAGTGCGTATCACCCACAGACCAATGGTTTGTGTGAACGCTTCAACGGTACCCTCAAACAGATGCTCCGCATGCTGGTTGAGACCCAAGGGCACGACTGGGAGTGGTACCTCCCATACCTGCTGTTCGCTTACAGAGAAGTTCCGTAGGCCTCAACGGGGTTCCCCCCTTCGAGCTCCTGTATGGCAGGCAAGTCCAGAGACCCCTTGGGTTGATAAGAGAATCTTGAGAAGATGAGCCAAACCCCACAGAAGTGCCCATGGTGGATAATGTCATGCGCTTCCGTGACAAGCTGCAGACCTTGACGCAGTTGGTGCATGACAACATGACGCAGGCTCAGGCTGACCAGAAGCACTGGTACGACCAGAACCCCAGGAGTGGACCTACCAGGTGGGTCAAAAAGTGTGGGTGCTGGTCCCCGTACCAACGGACAAGCTTCAGGCAGCCTGGGAAGGCCCATATGTCATCCACCAACAGCTCAACCCGGTCACCTACATGGTCACGCTTGACCATGCTCGGTGTAGGCGCAAGGCCTTTCACGTCAACATGCTGAAGGCTCACCACGAACATGAAGTCTGCGTCCTACCGGACTGCAATTTGCCCGAGAATGGGGAGGAAGATCCCCCCTGGACATGCTGGCCCAAGCCAAGGCCAATGGGTCCATTGAGGACATGGAGATAAGTGCCTCCTTAACCGTACCCCAGCGGTCGCAGTTGTTGGACACCCTGGAACCCTTCTGGGCCATGTTTACCAACCGACCTGGGAGGACCGAGTTAGCGGTTTATGAGGTGGACACTGGGAATCACACCCCACTACGGCGAACACCTTATCTGATCTCTGAGGAGGTGCAACAGGTTATGCGCCAAGAGATCAATGAGATGTTACAGCTGGGGGTGATTCAACGGTCAAAAAGTGTGTGGGCCTCATCTGTAGTTCCCGTGCCTAAAAAGGATTGGACCACCACGTTCTGCGTGGACTACAGGGGGCTCAACGCCATTACAACCTCTGATGCACACCCGATGCCACGCATCAAGGATCTGCTTGAGCAGCTGGCAAAAGCAAAATACATAACCATCATGGATTTGAGTCGGAGATACTGGCAGATTCCCCTGAGGCCTGAGGTGCAGGAGAAATCTGCCTTTATCACCCCCTTTGGACTGTACGAGTCCACAGTCATGCCGTTCGGCATGAAAAATTCCCCTGCCACTTTCCAGCGGATGGTCAACCACCTGCTCCGGGGACTGGAGGAGTACGCGGTTGTGTACCTGGATGACATTGCTGTCTTCAGTTCCACCTGGGAGGAACACCTTCAGCATCTCCAGGAGGTGATCAAGAGTCTTCACCAGGCAGGCCTGACCATCAAGCTGGGAAAGTGCCAGATGGGCATGAGCGAGGTCCACTACCTGGGGCACTGGGTAGGCAGGGGTTCCATGAGTCCGGAGCCAGAGAAAGTGGATGCAATCGTGTCCTGGCCCACCACCAGAACCAAGAAGCAGGTTATGTCCTTCTTGGGCACTGCAGGCTACTATAGGCGGTTCGTACAGAATATAATGCCCTTGCAAAACCCCTGACGGACCTCACCAAGCGGAAACAAACAGTCAACTGGACAGATGGCTGTGAGGCGGCCTTCTGAGCTTTGAAAACAGCCCTGTGCAGCTCTCCAGTGCTGAAAGCAGTCAACAGCAGTCCCCCATTCCTGGTACAGACCAACACCAGCGAGTTTGGCTTCGGTGCTGTGCTCAGCCAGATCGACTCGGGAACCAGAAGCACCCCATGTTGTACCTGAACAGGAAACTTTTGCTGAGGGAAGTGGCATACTCCACCATCGAGAAGGAGTGCCTGGCCATGGTGTGGGCACTGCAACGTTTGCAGCCCTACCTGTATAGGCACACCTTCAAGGTGGTAACTGACCCATTCACAACAGAAAAGAGGCTGGTGATTCTGTTGTGAATGGGTCACCGAGGAGGATGGCAGGAACAGGCTAAGCCACCAGAAGACCAGAAAGGTTGGTAACTAAGCAGATTGCAGACCCCTGATCCTATCCGCACAACTAGCAGTAGCCGTGGAGCATTCCTAGGATGCCCTAGATGTCTCGTCACAGCCGGAGGACTAACTAAGCCTAAAGACAGAAAGATGAAATCTAAACTGCCCCGGAGCAGATTCCCAAAGGAATAGACAGCCCCCAAACATATATTGTCGGTGAGACACAAACCAAGGCAGAGAACAGACTGAGCAAACGGTGGGGCCCAAGCTGTCTAGACAGGACAGGATAGAAAAGATAATCACGCACAAAACCCTGAAAAAGTCCAACACTACACACGATCTCACCCCCGCTAGATCAGCATGCTGGTATAAACTGGCAGCAAAGCAAAAAGATACTAACATAACAGGGGACTGAACAGGCTTCAACATATGAAGCAGGGCCCAGCGCTGCTCCCAGCAGGGAGCATGCTGAACCCTAGCAGCAAAACAGAAAGCAAAAAAAGACACAACCAGATTAGATGCAAAGGATTAGCAAAAGAATCACTTAGCTGAACCATGCAGATCAGGCAGGGGACAAAAGAGCTCCAAATGCACACTGAAGAAATCACCATCAACCTCCAAGAGCAGCCAGCTTAATTATATGCTCACAGCCAGTAATCCCAGGTTTCCAATTATCATTGTCAGTGTGGGGAACTTCCATCCACCTGGCCAGCTCCACTACTCTCAGCAACCACCAGAGGGAGCAGAGGGAGCTTCGGCTCAGAACTCTGAGCAAGAGAATTCACAACAGCGAACCCGATGAGGTGCGCATGGCAGATTACCAACAGGTTATGCCTCCGTAGCGCATTCTAAAAGGGGGAGGTGTAATGATAAGTAAGATGTGACGTAAGGTTCCCTGATTATTACACTACAGATGAGAACCAGCCTGTCACATAGCTACGACCCCTCCTTTTTTCACCCACAGCTTACACTCACACCACAGATATGTGCCTGCTTGTAACCCTACATCAGATGCTTCCTGTGCAAACATTCTCCTCACCACAGCTAAGGAATGTTAATTAGCTAAGTGGAAAGAATGTATTTGTTTAAAGCAACATGCGACTGGATATAAGTATGGGTAATATTCAAGAGGCTGAATCTCGAAAACCATACGTGGCAGAGACATGAAAATTACATTTCTGCAAAATGCATCAACCCAGCATTCGGGCCCATAATTTTCAAGGCTCCAGCATCCACTGAAACCGAGAAATGGATTCCTCCTAAATGGTGTGACGTAACTACTGCATGTTTGGACTTGAATTATACCCTCCGACAGCCTAAAAAGAATGATACCATGTGCGTGTTTACACGAGGTACCCTCTGCGAGATATAGTCATTATAAGTTTTGTAGTCAGAATTGTAACTCCTAGAGCAGGGAAGGCACATCCCTAGACCGCCCCTTTCGTGATGTCCAAGCCCAAAGCTATAAGGTACTCCCTCCCAAAATTATTAATTCGAGCAGGAGGTTTGATGCTAAAAGGACCCCAGATGCAGGGCGATGTGTGGCTCCACCTCCTCCCCACATGGCTAGCCTAAAGACCATTAAACAACTGTAAGTGTTGATTTTCTATGTTAATCCCATTTATTTTATATTTGCATTGTACAAATCTGATGTCTCAACTTTGTAACATCTTTTATCTGTGTTATCACTGCCCACCTTTTTTTGGAATAAATTATAAAACTTATTAGTCTGTCTTCTTGCTCTAAGATGAATTTTACGTGCCTTTAGGATAATTACGCTACTAATTTGGGGGTTTGCTATGGACCTTCTTAATTAACTCATTGATTAAGACAATCATAGCTGGTGGCGGCGATGTGTGGTCTGGGTCCCAGGTACTGCTGACGATAATGGAAAGGGATTTTATAATCTAAATTGGGGTGGCTGCGGCCACAGCGTTTTATAATTCCCTCACTGCAGCATGCCGGGTGGACAGACCTCATTGAAGCAGCCGGCCGGCGACCCATTATCCCAGGTGTAATACCCTGACTGTTCTGAGGGTAAGGGGGGGTGCCAGAGAGCTGCAAATTCCAAAGTGGAACTGAAAAAGTGGGATATACATAAATCCCTGCAGTTTGTGGAAGATTGTTAGCAGTGGTGGGACATCCAAAAAACCCCCCTGCGTTAAATTTTCAGGGCAAGACTAGCTTGCTGTTTTTATCACATGGTGCCAGCGGTGGGATAATTAAGATAAGCCCCCCTGTGCCTGTGATAGCCGTGTGTCGGCAGTGCGTCGCATCTCGCCGTCCATGACATACCGGTGTTAGAGGTGGGTCTGTGACACCACCTTCCCCTGATGACACATAGGTTGCCAGCAAAATGGCTTGCTTTGTCCTTCTCTTCCTCCGACTTCTCCAATTCCTCAATTTGCTGCTGCTGAACGTCCAGCGTACACATCAACATATGACAGTTTTTCCACCTCCCTAACTGGGCTGTACCCCCCACAACTTTAGCCAAATAACCGCCAGTTTTCAATGCTTTACTATTATTATGAAGTAAATTAAGGTTGACAAGCTTAAGTAATAAGAATTGATGTCGTTGCCATTGAAATGGGCTCTGTAGGTGTGTTTACTGTCCTCCACTCACTGCCGACTTTTATTCCCCATTAACTTGCATTGGAGTCGGGTTTCAGTCATAACTCCGACTTTTGCCGATAGTCGGCCGATTGCGTTCGACTCGACTTTTGGTAAAGTCGGGTGGCCCGAAACCCGACTTGACCCTCCCGGAGGCAAAGTCGCTCATCTCTAATTATTGCCTTTTAAGGAGTGTTTTTTTCTTTTTCGCATTAAAGGGAATCTGTCATCCCCATTTTCGGCCTATAAGATGCAGCCACTGCCATCAGGGGCTTATCTATAGCATTCTGTAATGCTATAGATAAGCCCCAGATGTAACCTGAAAGATAAGAAAAACAAGTTAGATTATACTTACCGGTGTGCGGGTTCGGTGGGTGTCGCGGTCTGGTCCGGCGCCTCTCATCTTCATGCGATGACGTCCCCCTTCTTACTTCTGCCACGGCTCCTTTGCAGGCATACTTTCTCTGCCCTGTTGAGGGCAGAGTAAAGTACTGCAGTGCGCAGACGCCGGGAGAGGTCAGAGAGGTCCAGCGCCTGCGCACTGCAGTACATTACTCTGCCTTCAACAGGGCAGAGAAAGTACGTCTGCGCAGGAGCCGCAGCAGAAGTAAGAAGGAGGATATCATCTCTAGACCGCGATACCCATCGGATCGGACCAGATCCCCGGGTGTGTATAATCAAACTTGTTTTTCTTATCTTTCAGGTTACATCGTGGGCTTATCTACAGCATTACAGAATGCTGTAGATAAGCCCCTGATGGCAGTGGCCGCAGCTTATAGGCCAAAAATGGGATGACAGATTCCCTTTAATGTATTTATAAAAATTTTGGGTATTTATTTTAATTTTTCTGGAGGTTTGCTTCTCTGTAGATAATTTTGTTAACTTGATTTGTTTTTTTTCATAAAATGAGGGACAGAATAAGTAGATGAAATTGTAGTTTGGGAAACAGCCAAATACCAGGGTGTCAGAGGAAGCAAAGTCAGGCTAGCCTGAATCAGAGTCAGGGGGATTACAAAGCAAAGTCAGTGTCACAAGCACAGTTAATATCAGGTTAATAATACTAAAGTTTAAGTACACCAGAACACCAGTGTTCAAAGAAAAATCAACCAATAACTGACAGCTCCCAGCAACATGTTGGGAGTTTAAGTAAAGTGTGACACTGCCTCATTGGCAACAGCAGGGAGCTGAATGATCTTGTTGAGCTGCTGGCCAGCACATATGCAAATTTTGCCTGACTGGTTGGCACCACAGATTCTAGTGACATTGGCTATGATGTCTCTTCCATCACTTGCACTGCATGCTGGATGATTGTCGCAGCACAGGGCAACAGAAGCAGACATCTCTGGAGCAGATTTGGGTAGATATGCAACATTCAAGAAGAATTTTGAAACTTCTTGGATCTAACTATCCCAAAAAGAATAAAATGTGCTGTATTTTCATCCAGAGCTATAATGATGGGTTTCCATATTTGATGTCTAACATTTATTATTCTGTGCCTATTATACAAAGGTTTCTCACTCACAAAGAGCAAAAACTTCAATTGCACCACGCGAAAAAAGAAATTGCTAAAGTTTACATAATAAAAGCAGACAGATCTTTCACTCGCCATATTGAGGCTATGCGGGAGAGGACTTTTAACGAACTTTGTGAATAGCACTATCTCAGGTTCAGTGTATTCACAGAAGTGTCCTAAACTTTTCTTATGCACCACTGGGAATTTGACAGTGTGTCAGACATTGCTGGGGAAGCTATAAAACCTAAGCTCTATGTAGCGGCAGCCTAATTATCTGAACTGTGCGACAGCTGAGGCTGCAGGTTGGATATTTGAGATGTCAGATACCTGTGTTCGGTTTTCTTTGTGAGCTCTGGTTCATTCGAGGTTATAAATCACTCGCCCACAATTTTCAGCATTCCTGATTTTATGGAGCAGAACTTAATTTCATAAGTCCGTGTCTCTTTAGGGTAAGACTGATTACAAGGCCAAAAGTTATATGGATGTGGGAACATAATACATCACAGGCATGAGTCTTGACATGGAGGTCTACCTCCATTTGCTGCTACAATTTTCTCATTTTCCAAGACTGTGCCGACTTTGACCACAAACTGTCTGGTGCATCTAAATGCTTTTTTTTCACTTCCTCTTTGATGTATCATTTGAGAATCCAGTGTATACTTGGATACTCAAACAAACCTTCATCAGGGGCCAGAGGCTACAGTCACTGCCACAGCCCCCGCCCCTCCCTGAAATGAAGGGTCATCAGTGGCTTGTTTCAGATGCTGGCCAAGTCCCTGTCCACTTTGCAGTGTGTGATGTGCACAATGACAGTGAGCACTCTGTTGCTGGCTCAGATCAGCAGTAACATGCCAGAAACAGAGCAGGTTATCAGAATACCCATTGCTCTGCCTTCATACACGTTGACACGGTGTGCAATCTAGCATACAGCATAAACCACTTTTCTGTCTTCCAAATAAGCAATAAAAATGAATGCATGGGCCATGCACATACAGTGAACAAGTCAGTAAGACAGTGTTCACTCCAGCAAGAGACTTGAACACAGAGAAACACAGTACAACAAACGTGAAAAAATACTCTGCTGTAAAAAAATTCCAACAATGAACAGCAAGTGCTAGTAAAAAGATGATAACAAAACAGTGTATTCAGTTGATACGTTTTTTGCAAAAAATGTACGCTGAGCTGCTCTACCAACGCCAAGGTATTCCATTGGTTTCTTGCTTTTGCAAGTCTTTGGGAGGTTTCCACCCCTCCCATGTGGGCCATGCACATATAAAGCCATCTCACACAGCATGCCCACATCAGACATTACCTCTCTGAACCCTGCTCATATAGGTACTGTTCACATGGTCAGGTTTTAAATACATTGAATAGAACTGCTCTGAGGGGTATACTTTGGCATTGGTATAGCGGCTCAGCGTACATTTTTTGCAAAAACGTATCAACTAATTACCATGTTTTGTTATCATCTTTTTACTAGCATTTGCTGTTCATTGTTAGTATTTTTTTTACAGAAGAGTATTTTTTCACGTTTGTTGTACTGTGTTTCTCTGTCTTCCAAATAAGCAGACTGTTCTCTGTAGTCTAACTTGTTTATTGGTGAACAGTATAGAACATGGGGTAAAACTATAAGAATACAAACAAAATAGATATGCATTGGGCAAATGATCACACAGTTAAGGCTAGTTTCACAATAGCGTTTTTTTGCCAGCAGCGCACGCCGCCGCTAAGCCCTGCCCCCTGCTTGCCCCCTCCGGTCATCTCCGCCTAGTATCGCACACGGCTGCATGCGATCTGCATACCCTATCTTTACCATAGGGTGCGCAGACCGTGTGCGGACAGTGTGCTAGTAGAATTTTGCGTGCGCTGCGCCCTTTTGACGGTGCGCCAGTGTGCGCCAAACGCACCATGTTGCATTTTGGCGCGCTCGGAGCACCGTCAAAAGGGCGCAGCGCACACTGAATTCTATTAGCGCATGGTCAGCGCATGGTCTGCGCACCCTATGCTAAAGATAGGGTGTGCAGATCGCATGCAGCCATGTGCGATACTAGGCGGAGATGACCGGAGGGGGTGGGCAGGGGGCGGGGCTTAGCAGCAGCGTGCCCTGCTGGCAAAACACACTAGTGTGAAACTAGCCTAACACTTACAGGAAAGTATACAGTGTGTTGCAAACTTTACATGGAAATACACAGGTTTCTAATCACATCTCTTTTGCACTGGCTGCTATACAGTTAATAACATCTCCTGGCTGCTATACAGTTAATAGCATCTATGTCCAATACTGCATTGCAGGAAAAGATATTAATCTTACCCGATATGCTTTACCAGAATAGCAAACTCAAGTTGGGGAGTTACAGGAGGACAAATAAACACGTGTGTCCTATGAAGTACTCAGAAGAAAATGGCATCTTTGTCTTCCAGTATACCTTGCTTCAATCCCACAATGCCACACTCTGTCTTCTGTTAAAGACACAGGGTATACAGTAAATGCTATAAAAGATACAGGCTATAAATTCAGCCTCCACTAGATGGTTCTAACAACTACACCAGCACATAATACAAACATTTTGCCCTATATTCAGAGGGCAGAACACCCATTATGCAGAGACCAGTAACATCACTTGCAGGAGCGGGGCTGATCTCTGCACACATTACTGCTGATCTGAGCTGGCAACAGAGAGCACGCTGTTATTGTGCACATCTTACAGAGTGCACAGCGTGCAGAGACTACCCCAGCCCCTGAAACAAGCATCACTGATGATGCTTCATTTCAGGGTGAGGGGAGAGGCTGCAGCAGAATCTGCCCTCTGAAAATGCTTTGTTTGAGTATCCCAGGATGCACTGGGATTCTCAAATGAAAAATCAAAGAGGAAGTGAAAAAAAGATAGAAAAAATGCAGTTGTTAGATAATGTTAGGTAAGGACAGGAGATTTTTAGCTAAAGTATATTAGAAAATAGTTTAGATTATGGAACCAAGTAGGGTTTTGGAATGAAAATTACTTTGGACCCCCCTTTAATATACTGTATATTACCATTTAGGATTTTGTTGGGATAGTTTGACTCATCAGCACTATCTCTGACTGTGATTTTTGTGATCACATGATCACAAAAATAATCACATGATCACGCTTAGTGATGAGCGAGTGTGCTTGTTACTAGACTTTTCCGAGCATGCCCGGGTGTCCTCTGAGTATTTTGGGCATGCTCGGAGATTATGTTTGAGAACCCGGAGCTGCATGATTTGGGGCTGTTAGACAGCCTGAATACATGCAAGGATTGCCTGTTTGTTAGTGAATCCCTACATATATCCAGCTGTCATGTAGCTGCAGGGACTGAAACATAATCTTCAAGCACACCCAAAATACTCGGAGGACACCCGAGCATGCTCAGAAAACTCGAGTAACGAGTACACTCGCTCATCACTAGTGCTGCTACTTTTTTTGCACTATATATGGTCCTCCATGAGCACTGCATGTATACAGATCAAGAGGACAGAAGACACATAAAATCAGAATGAATCAGCAGTTTAAGAGGTTAAAGATTTTACCATAGAATGTACTTCATTTTTCAGAAAAAGTTCCTATAGTGTCGACAACTCGTGTCTGACCCAGTTGCTCAGTAGTTCATCTCTGTCTGTCCATATTATGCGAGATTTCTTCCAGTTGCCTTTCCTTTGAAAGCTTTCACTCCTACAATAATGTCATGCTGTTGGAGATGTTCAAATAAATTACAAGCTGCTATAGATCCCCTTCGCAACAATTTTTCATTATATCTTATGTTCCTGGATTCCCCAGGTATTTTCTCCTTACTGGAGACCAAAGTATATTTTAATAATGATCTGAGAAACTCTAGCCCTGGCATTGACTGCTCAATGGATGATACAAAGTGCACTGTATATTGAAGCTATTAATGATGTACAGCTCAATAAATCTGAAAAGAAAAAAACCGAAACTGATCTGTTCTGCAGATGATAGACAGATGTAATAAATTTACCCTTTAGGGACTCAAATGTACCAGTTTATTACCGTTTCAAGGGA
This sequence comes from Dendrobates tinctorius, assembly GCF_039654945.1. Lineage (NCBI taxonomy): Eukaryota > Metazoa > Chordata > Amphibia > Anura > Dendrobatidae > Dendrobates > Dendrobates tinctorius. The sequence continues at coordinate 16,421,879 of NW_027361993.1, read as the reverse complement.
GCTTAGGTAAGACAACTGTAATAAATAAAAAACACAATCATTTAAGCAAAGTTCTGAAATTCTTAAGACATCCAGCAGTATGAACACATAAGACCCAGTGAAATATTCTGTCTGGTTACTTTGTTGTAAACTTTTTTTCTGTCACATCTAAGGCCTCCTTCACACATCCTGGTGATTCCTGTACAGGAAAAATCCGTTATGGGGATATCCGTGGTCTGTGTCCGTGTGCTATCCATATGTACTTATGTGAAATCCATGTATCTGTGTTTTGTCCATGTGTCACATCCATGTGCGATCCATGTGACACGTACCTGCACTGGGAAAAACAGTAAAGCAGTACAGTTCGTGCTGATCCCAGGCGCCGGCTGCTGAAGGCAGCTCTCATCATTGTCGCTTAGTTTCTCTGAGATCAGCACGACCAGGCAACAATGATGGGAGTTGTATTCTGCACCTACTTTGTACCTCCTAAAATAAAGAATTCAATTAAATAAAATGGTGTGGGATCCCGAGAAATTTTTTCATAACTAGAAGAGGGAAAGCCCACCATTTGGGGCTGATGCTAATAATCTGGGAAAAGGACAATACCCCAAAAGGTTCCCAGGCTATTAATAGCAACTCACAGCTGTTTGCTTAGCCATTATTAGTGAATTTACAGGGGACCCCAGAAAAAGAATGATGTATGGTTGCTTTTTAAATTCAAACCAGCAAATGCTAAAGAGACAGCTATGGGTTGATATTAATAGCCTGGGAAGGGTCCAGAGATAGTGTCCCCCCTACCAGGCTACCAACAAAGGATTTTATTCTTGCTGTGTGTTTATTTCCAAATTTAATATGGTGTTAGTAATGGGGGCATCTTATAGACGCACCTCCATTACTAACCCCTGGGCTTGATGTCAGCTGCCAATACAAAGCTGACATCAACCACAACTCAATTACCTCACTTGCACTGCCACACGGTAAGTGGGAAAAGTGAGGCTATAATAACCTGGAAATGAAAGTGTCATAATATGCACATGATATCATGGAATGTAAATGGACTTAGAGCCCCGACTAAAAGAATGACAGTACTGAGGCCCTTAAAGAAATTAGGTGCTGACATTGCTTTATTGCAGGAAATGTATTTGAGAAATGAAGACATGTTTAGAATGAAACTAAATGTATGGTTCAGAAGGAGAGGGGAGAAAGGGGAGAAGTTCTAATACTACATAAAAATTTCATTTACAAGGTAAAACAGGTGGACCAAGATGCAGTGGGGAGGTTCATAATGTTAAGATTAGAAGGAAAGGAGGAGGAAATAAGCATAATCAATGTAGACACTCCTAACTCGGATCAAAAACCTTTTTATGAACAATTATGTACTAATATACTGCAAAATGAGTTGAAAAAATAGGGGGAGAATGTACTATTTCAGGAATTGAAAAGGAAGGGGATTCAAAAAGTACCCAATTTGTTACAGGGTGAAGAAAATATGAGGTTGACTAGTGAAGAGATTATTTCAAAATTCAAGCTAAGCAAACAAGAGTTACTACAATGTGGACAAGTAAGAGGAATAATTATGACTGCCCACAGTCATGTGTAGAAATTGCAGGAACGCGGGATGCAGTGACGGATGGGAGGCAGAGCTAGAGTTAACAGGTTTATTTACAGGGGAATACTCCACACAGGGAGATAAAGGGTAAAACAAGAAGTTAACAGTATAAAGGCAAAGGATATGGTGAAGTGCAGAACAAAGTTCCAGACAACTGCAGTTCGTTAGCACATGTGCCAGAAAGTCCTTAACTGCAGCTCCTGCTGCAAACTCAATAGTGCTGACAACGGCGGGCGTGGTGTCCTTACTAATGGGGTCCAGTAAACAACAATACACTGTCTTCTGGTGACAGTGGTTGGTCTACGGTACCTTCCACTGCTCCTAGTCCATATACTGTAGTGACTAAATAATGGTGAGGGCCACAGTCCTATACAAGCCCAGCGTGGCTCCGCAAAATATGGGCTGGTAAAGTAAAGTCAGAGTCTGGGCAGTTATTCTCTTGCACTGTCGAGGTGTAGATAATGGTCACGTTACAGGTCTCTTTCAGGCAGTCCACGTACGATACTCACAATCCTGGAGAGTTTGGCACCTGCCTTTATGATGGTCACCGGGCACACACTGGCCATCTCTCTCTCTCTGGTCCCTGCTGCTGATGATGGGCGACAGCGGTCAGTTGTCTGTGTGACGCTGGTGCTCCCCAGACAGAGCATTCCTCTCCCTGGCTGCTGCAGCACCCGGCTTGGCTCTGCTCTGCTGGCATGGCTCTGCTCCACATGGCTCTACTCTGCATGGCTCTACTCTGCTAGCACGGCTCTGCTGGCACGGCTTTGCTTTGCAGGTATGGCTCTGCTCTGCACGGTTCTCTCTGCAGGCGATGGGGGCTCCTTCTATACGGCCCGTCACCATGGCGGTACTCTCTTGTGGGGGAAGCAGAGCGCGCTGCTCACCCCTCTGCATGCTGCTCTCTGCGTTGCTCTCTCCACTGCTCTGCACCGGCGCCAGACTGCTTTCCTTCACGTGCTTTTTCCTGTTATGCCTCCGATGCTGCGAGCCCTTCAGGTTCTCCCCCATCCTCCTGGAACAGCAGGAAACTCTGTCTCAATAGGGCTTCCCCAAGGCTGCAGTGGGAGGTCTGCCTCACTCATGCTTCCACCCAGGAACAGTGGATGCAGCCTCTCTAGTTACGGACGCAGCACACAAGTACCCTCTGCCTCGTCGAATCTCCTACATTCTCCCTCTCTTTTAGCTCGCCATTCCATGGGCGAGAACTCGTCGTTCTCCACTACGCTCATCTGAGGGCCAATAGATGCCCATAATTTTCACAACCACTCCTCCCTCCCTGGCTCCACCTTCTGCCAAAAAGGCTCTTTAAAGGTACTCCAAACTTTGGGTGGAGTGGCAGAGAACGGGAGTTCATCCACGTTCCATGGAGTAGCAATCTCCAGGTTCTGTTCCTCTTCTGTGTCAACATATTGCGGGTCAGGAAATTCTCCCTCTTCATTATCCTAGCTGCCGGTGGTAATAACTCAGGACCTTCTTCCTCGTCACGGTCTACCTCTGGCGGGGATGCCTCAGGGACATCTTGCAACTTTTCCACTGGATCAGGGTCCCTTGGGCTGGTGGCCAGCAAACTTTCCCCTTCAGAGGATGAGAAAAGTGGCTCTTCCTTCTCATGATTGGGAACCGTGGAAGTGGGAATTTTGGGAACACTTGTCACTTGTTCCATCCCTTCGGGATCTTGTAACAGGCAGGGATGCGACATACTCCAGAGGACCATTAAGGTAGTCACCTCTTCTTCCCTTTTGGGTTGGTCTTCACGGACGGAACCTTCAGATCCAGTTTGCAGTGTCACCAGACTCACCTCCACACGCCTGACCAATGCAGTCGTCTCACCGTAGACAGTTGACACCCCCTCCCTTCCTTCTTGGTGTCCGACGTCGTGGCTCTGTCTAGCCATGGGTGCAGCTCTTCTTCTCTCACCGTACCATTTCCCCCAGGGGTTGCATTCTCTCAAACTCACAGGAGCTTCGGAGGGATGAGCAAAATTTTTTCTGTTATGGGTAGGGCAACCCCTGGACAGGTGTCCCATTCATCTACACGTCCAGCACTCACTTCTGCACCTGTCGGGTAGGTGCTTCAGTCTGGATCATCGGCCTCTGCGGGAAGCGTACCCCATCTGCAAAACGCTCTTCACTCCACGACCTAGAAGCAAATTTCGGGGTGACTGCTGGGGTACTTCTGATGCTACACACCTCTCCTCTAACGTCTTGCACTTTTTGCCATGAGTTACCTCGGGGTAGAACTCTGGACTCCAAGACTGCAGCAAGGGCTTCCTTCTGGTTTTTGACTTCTCAAATTCTTCTAATTTCTGGCCGTAAGTTGCGGGACCACTTCGGCTTTTCCTCGTTCGGGGTGGATACCTCGCAGCTCCGGACCATCCCTATCGAGGCTGCAACCCCCATCTCCTGCTCGCCTATACACACCTCTACCCCAATGTCTGCAAAAGTTATATGCGGGTTAGCTCGCAGGCACTCATGCAAAGCCCGCCCAAGTAGCGCTCCTCTCAGGCCTGTCACTAGCTGGTCTTGCAGTTAGTAAACACAAAGTACCATAAGAACACATGAGTGATGGTTGTTGGAAATGGGCCTCTATACTCCAATGAAGATATTGCATTGCAAACCAGATGTTTGAAGCTAGAATAGTCATTTACCACAATAACAATGTATAGAGTGTATTTCTGAATCATTTATTGTTAGCTTCATTGGAAAAAACTGTGCTTTTCTTTCAAAAATATGGAAATTTCTAAGTGACCCTAAACTTTTGAACGGTAGTGTACATAGACATTAAATGTAGCATGCAGGAAGCTTTTTACTGTTCATTTTCCTATAATTTCTCTTCTTAGAACTATGTAGCAGAATGGTTTGCCAACTATCTGGAGAATCCATCCTTTATTTTCAGTTTTGGCTTCAATATTCTCTTTTTTTATGCATTCAGCTCTTTATGTACTTATCACGTGTAAAACAGAATTCATCTGTGTGGATCAGATTTTTGCCACCTAAGCTTAGATGAGCATAATGTAAAGGCTGAAAATCTGATTCCAGCAATGTATCACTTGCTGGGCTGCTTGCTGCAGTTTTGATAAAATCACTGTTTTATTAGCAGGAGATTATCACTGGACTACTAAAACTGCTGCCTTGCAGTCCTCCATATTCATGAGCTGTGTTTAATCTCACCCCACCACTGATGAGAAAATGTGATTGTATGAAAACTACAGCAAGCAGTCCAGTAAGTGACACATCACTGGAATCAGAAACTCTACCCTTGCATCCTGCTGCTCTTAAATGGGGTAGGGAAAACCTGGTAACAGATTCCACTTTAAAGAGAAAGTCATTAGAAAGATAGTAAGGAAATACTTAGCTAACCTAAATGAATTCAAGTATCCAGGTCCAGATGAATTACACCCCAGAGTACTGAAGGAGATAGCAGAAGAAATTTTTGAACCCCTCTCCATAATCTTTGAAAATTCTTGGAGAACAGGAGAAGTCCCAGAAGACTGGAGAAGAGCAAATGTTGTTCCTATCTTCAAAAAGGGGAAGAAGGTGGACCCAGGCAGCTATAGGCCGGTGAGTCTGACTTCTATACCAGTAAAGATCTTTGAACAAATTATTAAACAATGTCAGTACCTGGATAAGAATTAAGTGATTAAACAGAGTCAGCATGGGTTTGTAACTAATAAGTCATGTCAGACTAACTTAATTTCCTTCTATGACGGAATCACTGATTGGGTGAATCAAGGAAATGCTGTACATATAGTATATCTTGACTTCAGCAAAGCATTTGACAAAGTATCTCATACAATCCTTATTGAAAAAATAACTAAGTATGGAATGGACAAGGCAACTGTTAGGTGGATTCATAACTGGCTTAGTGATCGGACCCAAAGAGTGGTCGTAAATGGCTGCACATCCAGTTGGAAGAATGTTTCAAGTGGGGTGCCACAGGGCTCTGTTCTGGGCCCTGTATTGTTCAACATCTTTATCAACAATTTAGATGAAGGAATTGAGGGTAAACTGATTAAATTTGCTGATGACACAAAGCTAGGAGGGATAGCTAATACTAGAGAAGAGAGAGAGAGGATTCAAAAATATATAAATAAACTGGAGAAGTGGGCAGCAAATAACAGAATGGTTTTTAACAGGAAAAAATGCAAAGTACTACATCTGGGCAATAAAAATGAAAAAAGCATATACAGAATGGGAGGAATAGGCCTAAGCAACAGCACATGTGAAAAAGACTTGGGTATACTAATAGATCACAGACTGAATATGAGTCAACAGTGTGATGCAGCAGCAAAATAGGCAAATGTAATTCTAGGATGTATTAACAGAAGCATACAGTCTAGATCACGTGAAGTCATTATTTCCCTCTGCCCTCTTTGGTCAGACCTCATCTGGAATATTGTGTCCAGTTTTGGGCTCCACATTTTTAAAAAGACATCAACAAACTGGAGCAAGTTCAGAAAAGAGCAACCAGAATGGTGACCGGTCTGCAAACCCTGTCTTATGAGGAAAGGTTGCAGGATTTGGGATTGTTTAGTTTGCAAAAAAGAAGACTGAGAGGAGACTTAATAGCTGTCTACAAATATCTAAAGGGCTGTCACATTGTAGAAGGATCAACTTTATTCTCATTTGCACAAGGAAAGACTAGAAGCAATGGGATGAAACTGAATGGGAGGAGACACAGATTAGATATTAGAAAAAACTTTTTGACAGTTAGAGTGATCAATGAGTGGAACAAGCTGCCACGAGAAGTGGTGAGTTCTCCTTCAATGGAAGTCTTCAAACAGAGGCTGGACAGACATCTGACTGGGATGATTTAGCGAATCCTGCTTTGAGCAGGGGGTTGGACCAGTTGGCCCAGGAGGTCCCTTCCAACTCTACGATTCTATGATTCTATGATTACCTATTGTATTTTATTTCCATTTAATTTTTGCTCATGTGTTATGGAAACAATATAGCGTAACCCAGCTGTCTTTTTTTTGGAGTCCCAGCCACTTCTAGATGCAGATTATGCTTTAACCCCTTTACTCCCAAGGGTGGTATGCATGTTAGTGCCCGGGCCAATTTTTACAATTATGACCACTGTCCCTTTATGAGGTAATAATTCTGGAACACTTCCATGGATCCAGGTGATTCTGACACTGTTTTTTCGAGACATATTGTACTTCATGCTATTGGTAAAATTTCATTCATATAACGTGTTTATTTGTGAAAAAAACAAAAATTTGGCGAAAATTTTGAAAATGTCGCAATTTTCCAACTTTGAATTTTTATGCTCTTAAATCACAGAGATATGGCACACAAAAAAACTTATTAAGTAACATTTCCCACATGTTTACTTTACATCAGCACAATTTGGGAACCAAAATTTTTTTTTATTAGGAAGTTATAAGGGTTAAAAGTTGACCAGCGATTTCTCATTTTTACAACACCATTTTATTTTTACGGACCACATCACATTTGAAGTCACTTTGAGGGGTCTATATGATAGAAAATACCAAAAGTGACACCATTCTAAAAACTGCACCCCTTAAGGTGCTCAAAACCACATTCAAGAAGTTTATTAACCCTTCAGGTGCTTCACATGAATTTTTTGAATGTTTAAAAAAATGAACATTTAACTTTTTTTCACAAAAAAAATTACTTCAGGTTCAATTTTTTTATTCAACCAAGGGTAACAGGAGAAATTGGACTGCAAAAAGTTATTGTGCAATTTGTCCTGAGTACGCTGATACCTGATATGTGGGGGGGAACCACTGTTTGGGTGCATGGCAGAGCTCGGAAGGGAAAGAGCGCCGTTTGACTTTTTCACTGGAAAATTGGCTGGAATTCAGATCGGATGCCATGTCACGTTTGGAGAGCTCCTGATGTGCCTAAACAGTGGAAACCCCCCATAAGTGACCCCATTTTGGAAACTAGACCCCCCCAAGGAACTTATATAGATATGTGGTGAGCACTTTGAACCCCCAAGGGCTTCACAGAAGTTTATAACGTACAGCTGTACAATTAAAAAATCATATTTTTTCCACAAAAATGATCTTTTCACCCCCAATTTTTATTTTCCCAAGGGTAACAGGACCCCAAAAGTTATTGTGCAATTTGTCCTGATTACGCTGATACTCCAAATGTGGGTGTAAACAACTATTTGGGCGCATGGCAGAGCTCGGAAGGGAAGCAGCGCCATTTGACTTTTTTGGCTGGAATTGAGATCGGACGCCATGTCGCATTTGGAAAGCCCCTGATGTGCCAAAACAGTGGAAACCCCCAATTCTAACTCCAACCCTAACCCCAACACACCCCTAACCCTAGACCTAACCTTAGCTCTAGCCCTAACCCTAACCCTAGCCCTAACCCTTATTCTAACCCTAACCCTAACCCTAACCCTAGCCCTAACCCTTATTCTAACCATAACCCTAGCACTAGCCCTAGGCCTAACCCTAGCCCTAACCCTAATGGGAAAATGGAAATAAATACTTTTTTTTAAATTTTATTATTTCTCCCTAACTAAGGGGGTGATAACGGGGGGTTTGGTTAACTATTTATTGCGGGTATTTATATTTGGCAGTTGTCGCATGCTAAAAGACGCTTTTTATTGTAAAAATAATTTATGCATCACCACATTTTGAGAGCTATAATTTTTCCATATTTTGACCCACCAAGTCATGTGAGGTCTTATTTTTTGCGGGGCGAGATGACATTTCTGTTGGTATCATTTTCGGGCACGTGACATTTTTTGATCACTTTTTATTCTGATTTTTGGGACGCAGAATGAACAAAATCCAGCATTTCATGAATTTCTTTTGGGGGGTGCGTTAACAACGTTCCGCGTGTGGTAAAATTGATAAGGCGGTTTTATTCATCAGGACAGTATGATTACAGCAATACCTCATTTATGTCAATTTTTATGTTTTGACGCTTTTATGCACTGAAAACAATTTTATATAAAAAATAATTATTTTTGCATCGCTTTATTCTGTGAGCTATAACTTTTTTATTTTTTCGCTGATGACACTGTGTGGAGGCTTGTTTTTTGCGGGACAAGATGCCATATTCAGCGGTGCCATGGTTATTTATATCCGTTTTTTTGATCGCGCGTTATTGCACTTTTTGTTCAATGGTATGATGATAAAGCATTATTTTTTGCTTCGTTTTTTATTTTTATTTTTTAAGGGGTTCAATAAAGGGGTTAACCAATGGGACAGTTTTATAGGGCGGGTCGTTACGGACGTGGCAATACCAAATATGTGTACTTTTATTGTTTTTTTATTATTTTCAAAAAATACATTTATAAGGGAATATTTTTTTTTTAATTTATTTAGCGATTTTTTACTGTCCCAGGGGGGACATCACAGTCATGTGACAGATCCCTGATCTGACACATCACAGATCTCTGTGACAGATCAGCAATCTGACACAGGCACTGCAGCAGGCTTCCTCATGCCTGCTCTCTGCAGGCAGTGAGGAAGCCGGCTCCCTCCAGGCCCCCGAAGGTCCCCACTGCCATATTGGATGCGGGGACCTGCAGGGAAGGAGGCCCCCAGAGCAGCGCAGCACATCACGCTGTTCCGGGGGTCTCAGGGAAGCACGGAGGGAGCTCTCTCCCTGCGCGCTTCTCTCCTATGCCCCCGGTACACTGCAATCATGTTTGATTGTGGTGTGCCAGGGGTTAACGTGCCGGGGGCAGTCCGTGACCACCCCTGACACATAGTGTCGGGTGTCAGCTGTGAAAAGAAGCTGACACCCGGCGGCGATCAGCGGCGCTCCCCACGGGGGTCGCCCCTGATCGCTGTGACGTACTATTCCGTCCTTGGGACTTAGGTCCCAAGTCACATGGATGGAATAGTAAGTCTAATGTAGGAAAGGGTTAAATCGGTTAACAAATTTTCTTCTTACTTAAAAATAAATGAAAAATAATATTAGTACAGATCACTTATTATTATCTCATCATCAAGAACTGGATTTCTATAACAAATAACACCTGAATAATAATAACTCAGGATTCACCCCTGGGCATGAGTGATGACACAGGCAGAGCTCACCTTCTACCTCTCCCCGCACAGTGGCCCTTGCAGAGATCATAGAACATGCCTAGAAAAGTTTTCCATTAAAGTCAACAAGTCAGAACTTGTCTACTGATGATGGCGGTCCCCCTGTTGTATAACACATCTTCAAAAGCTATTTACACAAGCAAAGGCAAGATGGACAACCAGAAAATGGAATATATACATTCACTGTAAGGAAAGAATGAGATTTATCTAGTAACCTAATAGAATGAAGAGAATCTGCAAGCTGAAAGCACTATATACTTACCGTACAGTATAGCACAACATTGTGCTGTGTGTGTCTTGATGTATGTAAACATCGTATGTATGAGTATTAAGCAGAATAACTGCTGCATTTAAGATACTTTGCATCAATCAAGGTAAGGTAAGTCTTGCCGTGGCTGATGGGTGCATAATATTCGACCAGTTTGTGTTCTAAGTGCCTCAATTGGAGGTTGGTAAATCTTGACAGTGTGCATCATGCACACTCAGGATACTTCTCAATTTTTAGAATGGGTAGGCAGTCACATAATTAAAACATTGAAAAAAGGGGATGAAAATCTAGCCTCTCAATATGATAATTGAGAGAGAATCCTGATATTGTGCATAATGCACACTGTTAGGATTCACCAATCTGCAGAAATTTACATCAAGTCCCGAAACAAACTTTAAAATACGTTTCACACCATACAGTTAGGTGTAACTAGTAGTATGTCATTAAAAAAGTAGAAATGTTTATAGCATGCTTAATATTAAAATAAATAATAAGCAGAGCTTAATTTTCTTCCCCTAAATCACTCCACAAACTGGAAAACTCTTACGGTCCTTAAATAGTTAATGTACGCATACTTTTATGACTTTGTGAATGAGTTAATACAATTTTCATAGTTTCCATTAATGACTGGACAGTGGTGTTTTTAGATGCCAGCTGGGAGTATTTAATGGTCGCCCATTTCCAGTTCTGAAGTATATTACTATTTATTTCTCTCGCTCAGTAATAAATAGTTCAATTAACTTTGGTATTGTTCTCATTTTGGGTGAATAATGCTATTTTTTTCCATTTTGGCATATTTTTCTTTGTAATTAAAAATTGCAGATCTATTTTTTCCGAACTGTGTCATGAGAGGTAACCACCAACTAATGCATTTGCGAAAATATTAAACCTCATTTGCATTTCTATCTCCAGTGGTGCAGATTCCATTTTCTTTAATTTTATTCATATCTGCACGCAAAGTACGTCTCAAAGAGCCTGGAAGGGAATAATTCTCTGCTTCTAGAATGCCATGAAGATTTCATCAAGCTATTGATTAGAATAAAATGTGGCATTGGACTTTTTGCAATGTAGTCTTTGAGCGGAATGACAGTACTCTTTGCTAATGCAATGTCAAGCTTTGGGAAACAAAAAAAAGGTTGCTTTTCTTTTTGCAGGATTTTACAGCACAATATTGAATCAATTAAAAGGAAAATCAGAAAGTATTTTTTAAAAAGCCATTTGATGTACAAAAATTTACAGACTCAATGGCCTCAACACTTCTACTATGGTGCTCATGTAAGAAGGACATGGTACGTGCCCTGCGCCGGGTCCAGAACTGTTGAGGCTGTCTCCTCTGTTGTCTGGGGGAAAGTTTAGAGGACCAGACTGACCTTTGCTTCAGGAAGTAGGGGGCGTGGCTAAGCTGCTGGGGACTCAACGTGCTCAGAAGCGGTCAGACATGGCGGGAACAGACAGAGCGCAGCAGGTGCCATAGAAGTGCAGGCCCACGCCTGAGCATCCCCGCTGGCATCTGCAGAGACTGTGAGCATATACGTGATGTTTACCAGTTGGTCCCCGCAGGTTCAAATTGCCAAGCGCTCTGGGTCCGATAATGCTGCGCGCGTGCCGCCTAATAGAGACCGGGTGAGTAACCGTGAACTGTTTCCCCCCCCCCCTTCGGTGTACATTTACCAAGCCAGGTTGGGCTCAGATGATGCTGTGGCTTGTACCCCTTCTGTCACATCAGCATATGGACTGAGGATTCCGCGGAAGATATCAGAGACTAACCGCTGACACCAGGACATGGACCATCGTCATCTACAGGGCTTCAATGGACCAACCCTGCATCGATCGTTGCTGGCACCATAATTTGCTGCGTGATCCCCACTGCCTGAGGACCGCCTGATGGGATAAGTTACACCTTACTGAACTATACTGTTGCTACATTCATTGTTCCTTTAAATCAGTATATCCTGCTCCTCTGAACTTCCTGTGTCCCCCATTAACCTTTTAAACTCCCTGCACGGAGTATACCTTTGTTAATTAAAAGCATTAACCCTTGCTCTATCTTCTGGCCGTCATTGCTTCCCGCAACCTGCTCACACTCACAACATGTCCTGGTCCTAACTGTTTGAATGCGTCATTTCTAGAGTTGAGCGACTTTTGGTTTTTTAGGGTCGAGTTTCGTTTCGTGAAACCCGACTTTTCCAAAAGTCGGGTCGAGCAAGATCGTCCGATTATAGGGAAAAGTCGGGGTCGTCCCGAAACACGAAACCCAATGTAAGCCAATGGGGAATAAAAGTCGGCAGTGAGAGGTGGACAGGAAACACACCTACAGTGCCCATTTGAATGCCAAAAGCATCAATTCTTCTTACTTAAGCTTGTCAACCTTAATTAACTTCATAATACAAGTTACGCACTGAAAAATGGGGGTTATTTGGCTAAAGTTGGGGGGGGGGGGGGCTGGCTCCAGGTTTTCATGTGCCCTGGGTGAAAGAGCGCCCCTTTAACACATGCCACAACTCATCATGCTCCGATACGGCAGAGAAATAGCGGTATAGTACAATGAAAAATACTTCACTTTTTACATCTCATGACGAGGCCCATCTATTTCTCCATACAGAATCATTGGTCCCATACATAATGGGCCCCATTTCTAATGCTCTAGTGTATAATGGGCCCTGTAAATGCTGCTCCAGTGTCTGATGTCCACCTTTGGAATGTTCCAGTGTATGGTGGGCCCCATCTATCATTCTCCAGAGTATAGTGCTCCCCAAAAATTGCTGTCCCAACATTGAAAACAATCAAATAAGTCTCCTCACTAGGGAATCCCTGTACTTGTCTGGACTCCTCGTCGTCCCCATCTTACATCTCACTGCACAGTATTTCAACTTTGCAAGTGCTGTGATCCTGAGCAAGCAGGGGGGGCCCACTCGTTGGCGACTGCACTGGCACAGGGCCCCTGATAGTACGGTGGTGTGTCTGATGGCGGGTGGGCCGAACCTGCACTTTCATCTGCAGCTTCCTCTTTGTCACCGTGTAAGATGGAACTGTATATGGGAAGGGTAACCTGAGTTTCATCAGGGTCAGATTCAGGCCGTGTAGCGTGCGAGGGGAATGTAGTGGTCTGGGTCAATGTACCAGCAGATTCATCGAGCAGTGGCTGGGCATCAGTGCACTTGTGTCGCCCCCCAGGAGTACGGTCGCCACAGTGGCATTATCTTCCTCCTAGGGAGTGTGATGTCATGCTTGGGAGCAACGAACGATCTCTCTAGCAGGTTAACTGATTGGGCGGCGTTATTCCCACGAGTCATGACCCTCCAAACAGCGTTCATGAAGGCAAAGTGTTTGTTTTACGTGGGCAGTATGGTTGCAAAGCTGAACCTTAAAGGAATGTCCAGAAGGGCACCACCAGGAGTGGAGCCTATGGTTAAATTCGACTCCACCTGGGAAACCTCAACCATGCCAGCTACAGAACAGATGCACACTAGAGTTGAGCGAAACGGGTCGAAAAAATTCAAAAGTCGCCGACTTTTGGCAAAGTCGGGTTTCATGAAACGAAACCCTACCCTAGGATGAGGTCGGCCGCGAGGTCGGCGACTTACGCGCCAAAGTCGCGTTTCAAAAGTTTGTTTTGCGCTCTTTTTCAGCCAATCAGGATCCACGGACACTGTGGGAAACGTGATGACATAGGCACGGGTCACCACCATCTTTCAGAAGGGCATGCAAGTGATTGGCTTGCTTTGGTGGGCGTCACAGGGGGTATAAAAGGGCGTGCACGCCGACCGCCATCTTACTTCTGCCGATCTTAGTATAGGGAGAGGTTGCTGCTGATTCTGTAGGGAGAGCGTTAGGCAGGGAAGAAGACAAAAAAACTGCTTCTACTGCTAGCGATTTGGCCTGCACAACACACCAGTCACTGTGTGTGCAGTGCAAGGGGAGGCTATATAGTGGTGTATCAGTGGTGTTGGTTGTTGGGCTGCCTTCTAAGGCTTCCTGACATTCCTGCATTGTGTTTACCCACTGCTCCGCAAACTGCTTTTTTAAAAGCAATCCAATCTCCCTTATCCTCTAGTCACTTTTGTCACAGCTGTGCCATCGAGCCTGGCTGTCACATAGCGTTCAGATATTCATTGGGCCTCACACAATCCAAAAGTGTCCAGTGTCCAAAAGTGTGTGCAGAGATTCAAAATCTCCCTTATCCTCTAGTCACTTTTGTCACAGCTGTGCCATCGAGCCTGTCACATAGCGCTCAGATATCAGTGGGCCTCACACAATCCAAAAGTGTCCACTGTCCACAAGTGTGTGCAGAAATTCAAAATCTCCCTTATCCTCTAGTCACTTTTGTCACAGCTGTGCCATCGAGCCTGTCACATAGCGCTCAGATATCAGTGGGCCTCACACAATCCAAAAGTGTCCAGTGTCCAAAAGTGTGTGCAGAGATTCAAAATCTCCCTTATCCTCTAGTCACTTTTGTCACAGCTGTGCCATCGAGCCTGTCACATAGCGCTCAGATATTCATTGGGCCTCACACAATCCAAAAGTGTCCAGTGTCCAAAAGTGTGTGCAGATTCAAAATCTCCCTTATCCTCTAGTCACTTTTGTCACAGCTGTGCCATCGAGCCTGTCACATAGCGCTCAGATATCAGTGGGCACACAAGTGTGTGCAGAAATTCAAAATCTCCCTTATCCTCTAGTCACTTTTGTCACAGCTGTGCCATCGAGCCTGTGACATAGCGCTCAGATATCAGTGAGCCTCACACAATCCAAAAGTGTCCAGTGTCCAAAAGTGTGTGCAGAGATTCAAAATCTCCCTTATCCTCTAGTCACTTTTGTCACAGCTGTGCCATCGAGCCTGTGACATAGCGCTCAGATATCAGTGAGCCTCACACAATCCAAAAGTGTCCAGTGTCCAAAAGTGTGTGCAGAAATTCAAAATCTCCCTTATCCTCTAGCCACTTTTGTCACAGCTGTGCCATCGAGCATGTCACATAGAGCTCAGATATCAGTGGGCCTCACACAATCCAAAAGTGTCCAGTGTCCAAAAGTGTGTGCAGAGATTCAAAATCTCCATAATCCTCTAGTCACTTTTGTCACAGCTGTGCCATCGAGCCTGTCACATAGCACTCTGATATTCATTGGGCCTCACACAATCCAAAAGTGTCCAGTGTCCAAAAGTGTGTGCAGAGATTCAAAATCTCCCTTATCCTCTAGTCACTTTTGTCACAGCTGTGCCATCGAGCCTGTCACATAGCGCTCAGATATTCATTGGGCCTCACACAATCCAAACGTGTCCAGTGTCCAAAAGTGTGTGCAGAGATTCAAAATCTCCCTTATCCTCTAGTCACTTTTGTCACAGCTGTGCCATCGAGCCTGTCACATAGCGCTCAGATATCAGTGGGCCTCACACAATCCAAAAGTGTCCAGTGTGCAAAAGTGTCTGCAGAAATTCAAAATCTCCCTTATCCTCTAGTCACTTTTGTCACAGCTGTGCCATCGAGCCTGTCACATAGCGCTCAGATATCAGTGGGCCTCACACAATCCAAAAGTGTCCAGTGTCCAAAAGTGTGTGCAGAGATTCAAAATCTCCCTTATCCTCTAGTCACTTTTGTCACAGCTGTGCCATCGAGCCTGTGACATAGCGCTCAGATATCAGTGGGCCTCACACAATCCAAAAGTGTCCAGTGTCCACTAGTGTGAGCAGAAATTCAAAATCTCCCCTGTCCTATAGACACCTTGTACCTTGTTTTACATTACTTTATAGTTTGTTGGATTTTGTCTACATTTTTACCAAAAATGAGGAAGGCTGGTGGAAGAGGCCGTGGAATTGGGCGGGGGTTGGCAGCTGGTAATGATGGTGTTGGTGGTGGATCTGATGGTAGTGGCAAGAGCAAAATAGGACCGAATGCAGGAGGTGTTGAGCCTGCGTCATCGTCTGGCTCCATAAGGCTTCGAAGGCTTAGTTTTCTAGGAGTTGGCAAACCGCTTTTAAAGCCAGAGCATCAGGAAAAAGTTTTGTCTTACATTGCTGACTCAGCCTCCAGCTCTATCGCCTCCTCTTCTTCAGTTGTAAAAAGTAAAAGCACTGAGTCGTCATTGGAGGCTCATGTTCATGAACCACACCTTTCCTTGTGTCCTTCACCCCAACCAAGATTGAAGGATGACGCAGGCCATACTACTGATTACTCCATGGAGCTGTTTTCACATACCATGCCTGGATTATCAAGTGAAATGGTGAATTACCCAGGCCAAGATGAATCTGACATGGAGTGCACTGATGCACAGCCGCTGATGGATGATTCTGCTGGTACATTCACTCAGGGCACTACCTTGTCCTCGCAGTGTACAGAGCCAGATTCTGACCCTGATGAGACTCAGGTGCCCCTTCCCGCACACTATACCACCATACACGGTGACACAGAGGAAGGTGCACATGACATAGAAGAGGAGGTGATGGATGACCCAGTTGTTGACCCAGATTGGCATCCATTGGGGGAAGAGGGTGCTGCTTCCAATAGCTCAGATGAGGAGCATCCACAGCAGACATCGACATCGCAACAGCTGTTATCTGGCAGGCCCGGAGCACTCCAAAGACAGGTTCCAAACATCAAAAGAGTTGCTGGACAGCTTGTCCAGAGGGTCAAAAGATCACAGCGTGCTAGGCCGCAAAATGTCTGCCAAAGTAGGAAGAGTGCAGTGTGGCACTTTTTTGAACAAAATCCTCATGATCAGACCAAGGTTATCTGAAAGAAGTGCGCAAAGACCTTTAGCCGAGGGAAAAATCTGAAAAATTTGAATACCAGTTGCATGCTTAGACATTTAACCAGCATGCACTTGCAAGCATGGACACAACACCAAACCTCAAGTGCCACATGTGCAACTGATCACAACGAAGGTAGTCAGCAACGCTACATTGTTTCCCCCACTGTAAGCCCACCGGCTAGCACAACAGCAAATGTTGAGGTGTCGTTGCAAGATCACAGCAGTCAGGGAATCCCACTGTTATATCAACGAAAGACTGATTCTAGGCCATCAGAAAGAACACCAACTCCATCACCATCATCAACCCTCTCTCAGTCCGCCCTGTCCACCGCTACTTCCACCATATGCAGCTCTCAAGTCCAGCTCACCCTCCCAGACACTATGAGTAGGTCAAGAAAGTACTCAGTCTCTCATCCGCGTACACTGGGTTTGAACGCCCACATTGCCAAACTAATCTCGTTTGAGATGATGCCCTTTCGGTTGGTGGAAAGCACAGCTTTCCGCGAACTCATGGCCTATGCAGTACCACGCTATGACCTACCCAGTCGCCATTTCTTCTCTCGCAAAGCCATCCCAGCCCTCCACCATCATGTGAAAGACCGCATTGTCCATGCACTCAAGCAGTCAGTGAGCGGAAAGGTGCACCTCACAACTGACACATGGTCCAGTCGGCATGGCCAGGGCCGTTACGTGTCCATCACTGCGCACTGGGTTAATGTGGTGGATGCAGGGTCCACAGGGGACAGCGGTGGTGGGACAGTGCTGCCTAGCCCACGGTATAGGAAACAGTTGGCTGTAGGCGTTCGACCCTCCTCCTCCTCCTCCTCCTCCAGAAGCGAAAGCTCGTCCACAGAGCGCAGTCGTACGAGCACTCCATCTGCAGCTGCCACTGTTGCACACGATGTGTCCCCCTATCGAGCAGCTAGTGGAAAGCGTCAGCAGGCTGTGTTGCAGATGATGTGTTTGGGCGACAGACACACCGCCGAGGTGCTGGCCGAGTACTTGAAGCGACAAACTGAGTCATGGCTGGGCAGTGTACATCTTGAGGCAGGCAAGGTAGTTAGTGATAACGGCCGTAATTTTGTGGCAGCCATAGCCCTTTCAAAACTCATCCACATACCTTGCTTGGCTCACACCTTGAACCTGGTGGTGCAGTGCTTCCTCAAAAATTATCCGGAGTTAACAGCCCTGCTCCAGAAGGTGCGAAGACTGTGCGCGCACATCCGCCGGTCGCCTGTACACTCCGTTCGTATGCAGAAGCTGCAGCGATTGCTCCACCTTCCCAACCACCGCCTCATTATCGACATTGCAACAAGGTGGAACTCCACCCTGCACATGGTGGAGCGGCTGTGCGAGCAGAGGCAGGCCATAATGCATTTGTGGGAGGATACACGGCCAGGCACTTTGAGAGCAGACATGGAGTTGACAGGTGTGCAGTGGTCGAAGCTGAAAGACCTTTGTAAAGTCCTTCAGTGTTTTGAGGAATGCACACGGCTGGTAAGCGCAGACGACGCCATCCTAAGCATGAGCATCCCACTTATGCGCCTGCTCATGCAAACTTTGACGCACCTTAAGGAGCAGGCGTCGGCAGCCAATGTTGATGAGGAGGAAGAGGAGGAGGGAATCCTTGATGACATTCAGCCATTGTCTGCTCAGGGACCTCTCCTGGACGAGGTGGAGGAAGAAGAGGAGGAGGAGGAGGATGATGGGGATGATTACTTAGGGGAGGAGGATGCATCTCGTGGGGCAAGTGAAAATGTTGGCGTGGCAAGGTCTGGTACAGGGTTTGTGCGTGACTGGAGGGATGTGGATTTGCCAGAAAGTGCTCCTCCAACCAGCACTCGCAGTGCATCATTGACACCGGGAACATTGGCCCACATGTCAGATTAAGCCTTGCGGATCCTAAAAAGGGACCCCCGCATTGCCAAAATGATGAACGATGACGACTACTGGTTGGCCAGCATCCTGGATCCACGCTATAAAGGCAAATTACAAAACATCATGCCACAGGAGAACCTTGACCTAATATTGGCTAATAAACAAGCAACTCTGGTAAATCGGTTGCTTGAGGCATTCCCAGCACACAGCAGCGGTGATGGTTCTCACACGAGCCGTACGGGCCGGGGGCAGCTTGGCAGAGGTGTTCGTGGTGCACACAGCAGAAGTGGCGTTGGAGACAGGGGTTTCATGACAATGTTGTGGACTGATTTTTCAAATACCGCTCACACAACTGGTAATACTGCATCGATGGAAAGTGACAGGAGACAGCAGTTGTCAACTATGGTTACAAACTACTTTTCCTCCCATATCGATGTTCTACCACACAGGTCATTCCCCTTTGACTATTGGGCCGCTAAACTGGACACCTGGCCTGAATTGGCACAATATGCCTTACAGGAGCTCGCTTGCCCAGCTGCAAGTGTGCTATCGGAAAGAGTCTTCAGTGCAGCTGGATCAATCCTGACAGAAAAAAGGACCCGTCTGTCAACCCAAAATTTGGATGATCTAACCTTCATTAAAATGAACCACGCATGGGTTTCCAAGGATTTTGTCCCACCTTCCCCTGATGACACATAGGGTGACAGAAAAAATGGCTTGCTTTGGTCCACCTCTTCCTGGTACTTCACCTATTTCGCCTTTTGCATCAGCTGAATGTCCAACATCAACATATGCCACTTTCTAAAACTCCCTAACTGTGCTGCCTCCCCCCCCATGGCCGGGGTCACCACCTACCGCACGACACCGTGCGAGTGCCGTTGCCCTGGACAGGTGGGTAGGCCGACTCTTGGGCGCGGGCACTGGCACAGGGTCCCTCATAGTGTAATCAAGTGTCTCTGACGGTGGTGGTGCACACCCGCCGTCAGACACACCGCTGTACTATGAGGGGCCCAGTGCCAGTACCGACGCCCACAAGTGGGCCCCCCTTGCTTGGGCAGGGCCCCAGCATTTGCAATCTTTACCTCTCCCTGCTCCTCCGCTGTGTAATCTGGGCAGTCAAATCCATACTGTGCCTGACACCGTCTGAGCCTGCCTCCTGAGACATATATTTTGAATGTGTACGCTATCCATACATGTTATCCAGGGATACGGTACCCTTTCTAACCTTTGTGCAATCACGTGCAATCCATACTGAGCCTAACACCGTCTGAGCCTGCCTCATGCTGTATAGACATATATTTTGAATGTGTACGCTATCCATACATGTTATCCAGGGATACGGTACCCTTTCTAACCTTTGTGCAATCACGTGCAATCCATACTGGGCCTAGCACCGCCTGAGCCTGCCTCCTGAGACATATATTTTGAATGTGTACGCTATCCATACATGTTATCCAGGGATACGGTACCCTTTCTAACCTTTGTGCAATCACGTGCAATCCATACTGGGCCTAACACCGTCTGAGCCTGCCTCCTGAGACATATATTTTGAATGTGTACGCTATCCATACATGTTATCCAGGGATACGGTACCCTTTCTAACCTTTGTGCAATCACGTGCAATCCATACTGGGCCTAACACCGTCTGAGCCTGCCTCCTGAGACATATATTTTGAATGTGTACGCTATCCATACATGTTATCCGGGGATACGGTACCCTTTCTAACCTTTGTGCAATCACGTGCAATCCATACTGGGCCTAACACCGTCTGAGCCTGCCTCCTGAGACATATACTGTATTTTGAATGTGTGCGCTATCCATACATGTTATCCAGGGATACGGTACCCTTTCTAACCTTTGTGCAATCACGTGCAATCCATACTGGGCCTAACACCGTCTGAGCCTGCCTCCTGAGACATATATTTTGAATGTGTACGCTATCCATACATGTTATCCAGGGATACGGTACCCTTTCTAACCTTTGTGCAATCACGTGCAATCCATACTGGGCCTAACACCGTCTGAGCCTGCCTCCTGAGACATATATTTTGAATGTGTACGCTATCCATACATGTTATCCAGGGATACGGTACCCTTTCTAACCTTTGTGCAATCACGTGCAATCCATACTGGGCCTAACACCGTCTGAGCCTGCCTCCTGAGACATATATTTTGAATGTGTACGCTATCCATACATGTTATCTGGGGATACGGTACCCTTTCTCACCTTTGTGCAATCACGTGTAATCCATGCTGGGCGTGAGAACGGCTGGCGAGCTGTTAAGCAAGCTACAGCACCTGTCCAGACAAGTACAGGGATTCCCTAGCGAGGAGACTTATTTGATTGTTTTCAATGTTGGGACAGCAATTTTTGGGGAGGACTATACTCTGTAGAATGATAGATGGGGCCCACCATACACTGGAACATTCCAAAGGTGGACATCAGACACTGGAGCAGCATTTACAGGGCCCATTATACACTAGAGCATTAGAAATGGGGCCCATTATATTTGGAGCATTATTTGGGCCCATAAGACAGTGGAGCTTCATCCATGGGGACCAACATATACTGTAGCCTTATGTGGAGCTCATCATATACTGTTTCAAACATTATATGGGACCAATGATTCTGTATGGAGAAATAGATGGGCCTCGTCATGAGATGTAAAAAGTGAGGTATTTTTCATTGTACTATACCGCTATTTCTCTGCAGTATCGGAGCATGATGAGTTGTGGTATGTGTTAAAGGGGCGCTCTTTCGCCCAGGGCACATGAAAACCTGCAGCCAGCCCTCCCCCCCCACAACTTTAGCCAAATAACCCCCATTTTTCAGTGCGTAACTTGTATTATGAAGTTAATTAAGGTTGACAAGCTTAAGAAAGAAGAATTGATGCTTTTGGCATTCAAATGGGCACTGTAGGTGTGTTTCCTGTCCTCCTCTCACTGCCGACTTTTATTCCCCATTGACTTACATTGGGTTTCGTGTTTCGGGATGACCCCGACTTTTCCCTATAATCGGACGATCTTGCTCGACCCGACTTTTGGAAAAGTCGGGTTTCACGAAACGAAACGGACCCTAAAAAACCAAAAGTCGCTCAACTCTAATGCACACATTGCAAGCTTAATTCCGTTAACGAACGAGACTCCGTCATGCCCCGCAGTCCGAGTCCGGCTTACTAGAGGGACACGTGAGGCTCTGCCACATGAGATTGGCCAATAACTGGTGTGTCATGCCCTTACATGTCCGTGGTTGCATGTGCGCTACACTGAAAAGGCCAGCGTTTGTCGCTTACAGGTGCAGATAACCCGCTGAACAACGTTAGTGATGGGGATCACTGATTACAATTATTACCCGCGAACAATGATTTCCCAGTAAGGGCAGGTCAACCGCAGTTCCGGAATTAGGCCTAACCGTCATTCCTGAAAAAATGAAAAACTTACGTGTGCAAACCACAGGTGCTGTAGCTTGCTTAACAGCTCGCCATCCGTTCTCACGCCCAGTATGGATTACACGTGATTGCACAAAGGTGAGAAAGGTTACCGTATCCCCAGATAACATGTATGGATAGCGTACACATTCAAAATATATGTCTATACATCAGGAGGCAGGCTCAGACGGTGTTAGGCATAGTATGGATTGCACGTGATTGCACAAAGGTTAGAAAGGGTACCGTATACCCGGATAACATGTATGGATAGCGTACACATTCAAAATATATGTCTATACATCAGGAGGCAGGCTCAGACGGTGTTAGGCATAGTATGGATTGCACAAAGGTTAGAAAGGGTACCGTATCCCTGGATAACATGTATGGATAGCATAGTGTACACATTCAAAATATATGTCTATACATCAGGAGGCAGTCTCAGACGGTGTTAGGCCCAGTATGGATTGCACATGATTGCACAAAGGTTAGAAAGGGTATCGTATCCCCGGATAACATGTATGGATAGCGTACACTTTCAAAATATATGTCTATACATCAGGAGGCAGGCTCAGACGGTGTTAGGCCCAGTATGGATTGCACATGATTGCACAAAGGTTATAAAGGGTACCGTATCCCCAGATAACATGTATGGATAGCGTACACATTCAAAATATATGTCTATACATCAGGAGACAGGCTCAGACGGTGTTAGGCCCAGTATGGATTGCACATGATTGCACAAAGGTTAGAAAGGGTAACGTATCCCCGGATAACATGTATGAATAGCGTACACATTCAAAATATATGTCTATACATCAGGAGGCAGGCTCAGACGGTGTTAGGCCCAGTATGGATTGCACGTGATTGCACAAAGGTTAGAAAGGGTACCGTATCCCCGGATAACATGTATGGATAGCGTACACATTCAAAATAAATGTCTATACATCAGGAAGCAGGCTCAGACGGTGTTAGGCATAGTATGGATTGCACGTGATTGCACAAAGGTTAGAAAGGGTACCGTATCCCCGGATAACATGTATGGATAGCATAGTGTACACATTCAAAATATATGTCTATACATCAGGAGGCAGGCTCAGACGGTGTTAGGCCCAGTATGGATTGCACATGATTGCACAAAGGTTAGAAAGGGTACCGTATCCCCAGATAACAAGTATGGATAGCGTACACATTCAAAATATATGTCTATACATCAGGAGGCAGGCTCAGACGGTGTTAGGCCCAGTATGGATTGCACATGATTGCACAAAGGTTAGAAAGGGTACCGTATCCCCGGATAACATGTATGGATAGCGTACACATTCAAAATATATGTCTATACATCAGGAGGCAGGCTCAGATGGTGTTAGGCCCAGTAGGATTGCACATGATTGCACAAAGGTTAGAAAGGGTACCGTATCCCCGGATAACATGTATGGATAGCGTACACATTCAAAATATATGTCTATACATCAGGAGGCAGGCTCAAACGGTGTTAGGCCCAGTATGGATTGCACGTGATTGCATAAAGGTTAGAAATAGAAAGGGTACCGTATCCCCGGATAACATGTATGGATAGCGTACACATTCAAAATATATGTCTATACATCAGGAGGCAGGCTCAGACGGTGTTAGGCCCAGTATGGATTGCACGTGATTGCACAAAGGTTAGAAAGGGTACCGTATCCCCGGATAACATGTATGGATAGCGTACACATTCAAAATATATGTCTATACATCAGGAGGCAGGCTCAGATGGTGTTAGGCCCAGTATGGATTGCACGTGATTGCACAAAGGTTAGAAAGGGTACCGTATCCCCGGATAACATGTATGGATAGCGTACACATTCAAAATATATGTCTATACATCAGGAGGCAGGCTCAGACGGTGTTAGGCCCAGTATGGATTGCACGTGATTGCACAAAGGTTAGAAAGGGTACCGTATCCCCGGATAACATGTATGGAAAGCATAGTGTACACATTCAAAATATATGTCTATACATCAGGAGGCAGGCTCAAACGGTGTCAGGCACAGTATGGATTTGACGGCCCAGACTACACAGCGGAGGAGCAGGGAGAGGTAAAGATTGCAAATGCTGGGGCCCTGCCCAAGCAAGGGGGGCCCACTTGTGGGCGTCGGTACTGGCACTGGGCCCCTCATAGTACGGCGTTGTGTCTGATGGCGGGTGTGCACCACCACGTCAGAGACACTTGATTGCACTATGAGGGACCCTGTGCCAGTGCCCGCGCCCAAGAGTCGGCCTACCCACCTGTCCAGGGCAACGGCACTCGCACGGTGTCGTGCGCTTGGTGGTGACCCCGGCCATGGGGGGGGAGGCAGCACAGTTAGGGAGTTTTAGAAAGTGGCATATGTTGATGTTGGACATTTAGCTGATGCAAAAGGTGAAATATGTCAAGTCCCAGGAAGAGGTTGACCAAAGCAAGCCATTTTTCTGTCACCCTATGTGTCATCAGGGGAAGGTGGGACAAAATCCTTGGAAACCCATGCGTGGTTCATTTTAATGAAGGTTAGATCATCCACATTTTGGGTTGACAGACGGGTCCTTTTTTCTGTCAGGATTGATCCAGCTGCACTGAAGACTCTTTCCGATAGCACACTTGCAGCTGGGCAAGCGAGCTCCTGTAAGGCATATTGTGCCAATTCAGGCCAGGTGTCCAGTTTAGCAGCCCAATAGTCAAAGGGGAATGACCTGTGTGGTAGAACATCGATATGGGAGGAAAAGTAGTTTGTAACCATAGTTGACAACTGCTGTCTCCTGTCACTTTCCATCGATGCAGTATTACCAGTTGTGTGAGCGGTATTTGAAAAATCAGTCCACAACATTGTCATGAAACCCCTGTCTCCAACGCCACTTCTGCTGTGTGCACCACGAACACCTCTGCCAAGCTGCCCCCGGCCCGTACGGCTCGTGCGAGAACCATCACCGCTGCTGTGTGCTGGGAATGCCTCAAGCAACCGATTTACCAGAGTTGATTGTTTATTAGCCAATATTAGGTCAAGGTTGTCCTGTGGCATGATGTTTTGTCATTTGCCTTTATAGCGTGGATCCAGGATGCTGGCCAACCAGAAGTCGTCATCGTTCATCATTTTGGCAATGCGGGGGTCCCTTTTTAGGATCTGCAAGGCATAATCTGACATGTGGGCCAATGTTCCCGGTGTCAATGATGCACAGCGAGTGCTGGTTGGAGGAGCACTTTCTGGCAAATCCACATCCCTCCAGTCACGCACAAACCCTGTACCAGACCTTGCCACGCCAACATTTTCACTTGCCCCACGAGATGCATCCTCCTCCCCTAAGTAATCATCCTCCTCCTCCTCCTCCTCTTCTTCCTCCACCTCGTCCAGGAGAGGTCCCTGAGCAGACAATGGCTGAATGTCATCAAGGATTCCCTTCTCCTCTTCCTCCTCATCAACATTGGCTGCAGAAGCCTGCTCCTTAAGGTGCGTCAAAGTTTGCATGAGCAGACGCATAAGTGGGATGCTCATGCTTAGGATGGCGTCGTCTGCGCTTACCAGCCGTGTGCATTACTCAAAACACTGAAGGACTTTACAGAGGTCTTTCAGCTTCGACCACTGCACACCTGTCAACTCCATGTCTGCTCTCAAAGTGCCTGGCCGTGTATCCTCCCACGAATGCATTATGGCCTGCCTCTGCTCGCACAGCCGCTCCACCATGTGCAGGGTGGAGTTCCACCTTGTTGCAATGTCGATAATGAGGCGGTGGTTGGGAAGGTGGAGCAATCGCTGCAGCTTCTACATACGAACGGAGTTTACAGGCGACCGGCGGATGTGCGCGCACAGTCTTCGCACCTTCTGGAGCAGGGCTGTTAACTCCGGATAATTTTTGAGGAAGCACTGCACCACCAGGTTCAAGGTGTGAGCCAAGCAAGGTATATGGCTGAGTTTTGAAAGGGCTATGGCTGCCACAAAATTACGGCCGTTATCACTAACTACCTTGCCTGCCTCAAGATGTACACTGCCCAGCCATGACTCAGTTTGTCGCTTCAAGTACTCGGCCAGCACCTCGGCGGTGTGTCTGTCGCCCAAACACATCATCTGCAACACAGCCTGCTGACGCTTTCCACTAGCTGCTCGATAGGGGGACACCTCGTGTGCAACAGTGACAGCTGCAGATGGAGTGCTCGTACGACTGCGCTCTGTGGACGAGCTTTCGCTTCTGGAGGAGGAGGAGGAGGAGGGTAAAATGCCTACAGCCAACTGTTTCCTATACCGTTGGCTAGGCAGCACTGTCCCACCACCGCTGTCCCCTGTGGACCCTGCATCCACCACATTAACCCAGTGCGCAGTGATGGACACGTAACGGCCCTGGCTATGCCGACAGGACCATGCATCAGTTGTGAGGTGCACCTTTCCGCTCACTGACTGCTTGAGTGCATGGACAATGCGGTCTTTCACATGATGGTGGAGGGCTGGGATGACTTTGCGAGAGAAGAAGTGGCGACTGGGTAGGTCATAGCGTGGTATTGCATAGGCCATGAGTTCGCGGAAAGCTGCGCTTTCCACCAACCGAAAGGGCAACATCTCAAACGAGATTAGTTTGGCAATGTGGGCGTTCAAACCCAGTGTACGCGGATGAGAGACTGAGTACTTTCTTGACCTACTCATAGTGTCTGGGAGGGTGAGCTGGACTTGAGAGCTGCATATGGTGGAAGTAGCGGTGGACAGGGCGGACTGAGAGAGAGTTGATGATGGTGATGGAGTTGTTGTTTTTTCTGATGGCCTAGAATCAGTCTTTCGTTGATATAACAGTGGGATTCCCTGACTGCTGTGGCCTTGCAACGACACCTCTACATTTGCTGCTGTGCTAACCGGTGGGTTAAAAGTGGGGGAAACAATGTAGCGTTGCTGACTACCTTCGTTGTGATCAGTTGCACATGTGGCACTTGAGGTTTGGTGTTGTGTCCACGCTTGCAAGTGCATGGTGGTTAAATGTCTAAGCATGCAACTGGTATTCAAATTTTTCAGATTTTTCCCTCAGCTAAAGGTCTTTGCGCACTTCTTACAGATAACCTTGGTCTGATCATGAGGATTTTGTTCAAAAAAGTGCCACACTGCACTCTTCCTACTTTGGCAGACATTTTGCGGCCTAGCACGCTGTGATCTTTTGACCCTCTGGACAAGCTGTCCAGCAACTCTTTTGATTTTTGGAACCTGTCTTTGGAGTGCTCCGGGCCTGCCAGATAACAGCTGTTGCGATGTCGATGTCTGCTGTGGATGCTCCTCATCTGAGCTATTGGAAGCAGCACCCTCTTCCCCCAATGGATGCCAATCTGGGTCAACAACTGGGTCATCCATCACCTCCTCTTCAATGTCATGTGCACCTTCCTCTGTGTCACCGTGTATGGTGGTATAGTGTGCGGGAAGGGGCACCTGAGTTTCATCAGGGTCAGAATCTGGCTCTGTACACTGCGAGGACAATGTAGTGCTCTGAGTGAATGTACCAGCAGAATCATCCATCAGCGGCTGTCCATCAGTACACTCCATGTCAGATTCATCTTGGCCTGGGTAATTCACCATTTCACTTGATAATCCAGGCATGGTATGTGAAAACAGCTCCATGGAGTAATCAGTAGTATGGCCTGCGTCATCCTTCAATCTTGGTTGGGGTGAAGGACACAAGGAAAGGTGTGGTTCATGAACATGAGCCTCCAATGACGACTCAGTGCTTTTACTTTTTACAACCGAAGAAGAGGAGGCGATAGAGCTGGAGGCTGAGTCAGCAATGTAAGACAAAACTTTTTCCTGATGCTCTGGCTTTAAAAGCGGTTTGCCAACTCCTAGAAAACTAAGCCTTCAAAGCCTTATGGAGCCAGACGATGACGCAGGCTCAACACCTCCTGTATTCGTTCCTATTTTGCTCTTGCCACTACCATCAGATCCACCACAACACCATCATTACCAGCTGCCAACCCCCGCCCAATTCCATGTCCTCTTCCACCAGACTTCCTCATTTTTTGTAGAAATGTAGACAAAATCCAACAAACTATATAGTAATGTAAAACAAGGTACAAGGTGTCTATAGGACAGGGGAGATTTTGAATTTCTGCACACACTAGTGGACACTGGACACTTTTGGATTGTGTGAGGCCCACTGAATATCTGAGCGCTATGTCACAGGCTCGATGGCACAGCTGTGACAAAAGTGACTAGAGGATAAGTGAGATTTTGAATTTCTGCACACACTAGTGGACACTGGACACTTTTGGATTGTGTGAGGCCCACTGAATATCTGAGCGCTATGTCACAGGCTCGATGGCACAGCTGTGACAAAAGTGACTAGAGGATAAGTGAGATTTTGAATTTCTGCACACACTAGTGGACACTGGACACTTTTGGATTGTGTGAGGCCCACTGAATATCTGAGCGCTATGTCACAGGCTTGATGGCACAGCTGTGACAAAAGTGACTAGAGGATAAGTGAGATTTTGAATTTCTGCACACACTAGTGGACACTGGACACTTTTGGATTGTGTGAGGCCCACTGAATATCTGAGCGCTATGTCACAGGCTCGATGGCACAGCTGTGACAAAAGTGATTAGAGGATAAGTGAGATTTTGAATTTCTGCACACACTAGTGGACACTGGACACTTTTGGATTGTGTGAGGCCCACTGAATATCTGAGCGCTATGTCACAGGCTCGATGGCACAGCTGTGACAAAAGTGACTAGAGGATAAGTGAGATTTTGAATTTCTGCACACACTAGTGGACACTGGACACTTTTGGATTGTGTGAGGCCCACTGAATATCTGAGCGCTATGTCACAGGCTCGATGGCACAGCTGTGACAAAAGTGACTAGAGGATAAGTGAGATTTTGAATTTCTGCACACACTAGTGGACACTGGACACTTTTGGATTGTGTGAGGCCCACTGAATATCTGAGCGCTATGTCACAGGCTCGATGGCACATCTGTGACAAAAGTGACTAGAGGATAAGTGAGATTTTGAATTTCTGCACACACTAGTGGACACTGGACACTTTTGGATTGTGTGAGGCCCACTGAATATCTGAGCGCTATGTCACAGGCTCGATGGCACAGCTGTGACAAAAGTGACTAGAGGATAAGGGAGATTTTGAATTTCTGCACACACTAGTGGACACTGGCCACTTTTGGATTGTGTGAGGCCCACTGAATATCTGAGCGCTATGTCACCGGCTCGATGGCACAGCTGTGACAAAAGTGACTATAGGATAAGGGAGATTTTGAATTTCTGCAGACACTTGTGGACACTGGACACTATTGGATTGTGTGAGGCCTACTGAATATCTGAGCGCTATGTCACAGGCTCGATGACACAGCTGTGACAAAAGTGACTAGAGGATAAGTGAGATTTTGATTTTCTGCACACACTAGTGGACACTGGACACTTTTGGATTGTGTGAGGCCCACTGAATATCTGAGCGCTATGTCACAGGCTCGATGGCACAGCTGTGACAAAAGTGACTAGAGGATAAGTGAGATTTTGAATTTCTGCACACACTAGTGGACACTGGACACTTTTGGATTGTGTGAGGCCCACTGAATATCTGAGCGCTATGTCACAGGCTCGATGGCACAGCTGTGACAAAAGTGACTAGAGGATAAGTGAGATTTTGAATTTCTGCACACACTAGTGGACACTGGACACTTTTGGATTGTGTGAGGCCCACTGAATATCTGAGCGCTATGTCACAGGCTCGATGGCACAGCTGTGACAAAAGTGACTAGAGGATAAGTGAGATTTTGAATTTCTGCACACACTAGTGGACACTGGACACTTTTGGATTGTGTGAGGCCCACTGAATATCTGAGCGCTATGTCACAGGCTCGATGGCACATCTGTGACAAAAGTGACTAGAGGATAAGTGAGATTTTGAATTTCTGCACACACTAGTGGACACTGGACACTTTTGGATTGTGTGAGGCCCACTGAATATCTGAGCGCTATGTCACAGGCTCGATGGCACAGCTGTGACAAAAGTGACTAGAGGATAAGGGAGATTTTGAATTTCTGCACACACTAGTGGACACTGGCCACTTTTGGATTGTGTGAGGCCCACTGAATATCTGAGCGCTATGTCACAGGCTCGATGGCACAGCTGTGACAAAAGTGACTATAGGATAAGGGAGATTTTGAATTTCTGCAGACACTTGTGGACACTGGACACTATTGGATTGTGTGAGGCCCACTGAATATCTGAGCGCTATGTCACAGGCTCGATGACACAGCTGTGACAAAAGTGACTAGAGGATAAGTGAGATTTTGATTTTCTGCACACACTAGTGGACACTGGACACTTTTGGATTGTGTGAGGCCCACTGAATATCTGAGCGCTATGTCACAGGCTCGATGGCACAGCTGTGACAAAAGTGACTAGAGGATAAGTGAGATTTTGAATTTCTGCACACACTAGTGGACACTGGACACTTTTGGATTGTGTGAGGCCCACTGAATATCTGAGCGCTATGTCACAGGCTCGATGGCACAGCTGTGACAAAAGTGACTAGAGGATAAGGGAGATTTTGAATTTCTGCAGACACTTGTGGACACTGGACACTATTGGATTGTGTGAGGCCCACTGAATATCTGAGCGCTATGTCACAGGCTCGATGACACAGCTGTGACAAAAGTGACTAGAGGATAAGGGAGATTTTGAATTTCTGCACACACTAGTGGACACTGGACACTTTTGGATTGTGTGAGGCCCACTGAATATCTGAGCGCTATGTCACAGGCTCGATGGCACAGCTGTGACAAAAGTGACTAGAGGATAAGTGAGATTTTGAATTTCTGCACACACTAGTGGACACTGGACACTTTTGGATTGTGTGAGGCCCACTGAATATCTGAGCGCTATGTCACAGGCTCGATGGCACAGCTGTGACAAAAGTGACTAGAGGATAAGTGAGATTTTGAATTTCTGCACACAGTAGTGGATACTGGACACTTTTGGATTGTGTGAGGCCCACTGAATATCTGAGCAGCTATGTCACAGGCTCGATGGCACAGCTGTGACAAAAGTGACTAGAGGATAAGGGAGATTTTGAATTTCTGCAGACACTTGTGGACACTGGACACTCTTGGATTGTGTGAGGCCCACTGAATATCTGAGCGCTATGTCACAGGCTCGATGGCACAGCTGTGACAAAAGTGACTAGAGGATAAGTGAGATTTTGAATTTCTGCACACACTAGTGGACACTGGACACTTTTGGATTGTGTGAGGCCCACTGAATATCTGAGTAGGGATGGGCGAATCCTGAAATACTTGGAATCGCTAGACTGTAACGAGTCCGACTCGGAAACTCGCTATTCGTTGCAAGTCTAGCGAGTCCAATGTTAATGAATGGGGATGCGAGTATTGTAGCGATTCCTGTGCTGTGGAGGAGAGAGAGAGAGAGAGAGAGAGACCCCCCTGAGGAGGAACAGTAGGCCTAAGACTCCTATTTTTTTTTCTGAGTTTAATAAAAGCAATCCAAGTTTCTTAGCGATTTTGTGTCAGCTGTGGGACACAAAATCGCTAACAAACTAGGATTGCTTGTATTAAACTCTGAAAAAACTAGGATTGCCAATGATTTGCATTGGACTCGTTACTGTGCGAGTAATCGCTTGGAAACTCGCAGAGTACCGGCTCCTGCGAGTCCCCTACTACTCGCAGAGTAACGAGTCCTAACGAGTAGATTCGCCCATCCCTATATCTGAGCGCTATGTCACAGGCTCGATGGCACAGCTGTGATAAAAGTGACTAGAGGATAAGGGAGATTTTGAATTTCTGCAGACACTTGTGGACACTGGACACTCTTGGATTGTGTGAGACCCACTGAATATCTGAGTGCTATGTCACAGGCTCGATGGCACAGCTGTGACAAAAGTGACTAGAGGATAAGGGAGATTTTGAATTTCTGCAGACACTTGTGGACACTGGTCACTCTTGGATTGTGTGAGGCCCACTGAATATCTGAGCGCTATGTCACAGGCTCGATGGCACAGCTGTGACCAAAGTGACTAGAGGATAAGGGAGATTTTGAATTTCTGCAGACACTTGTGGACACTGGACACTTTTGGATTGTGTGAGGCCCACTGAATATCACAGCGCTATGTCACAGGCAGAAATTGGCTAGTGTATCACAAACTACAAGGTGTATGTAGAATTGGGCAGAATAGGAATCTCACTAGAGTGCAGGTCTGTAAGAACGGAACATGTCCTCGACTTATTCTCACAGAGTGACACAGATAGCTTCACTGTGGCTGTGATAACAGCCATTACACGGTACTGTGTGAGGAGCGTACACCGCTGTATGGTGTGAAAAAATGCACGCTCAGTACCTCAGCAGGACAAAAAAAAAAAATTGGGATTGCTTTTAAAAAAGCAGTTTGCAGAGCAGTGGGTAAACAGCAATGCAGCTGTCAGGAAGCCTTAGAAGGCAGCCCAACAACCAACACCACTGATACACCACAATATAGCCTCCCCTTGCACTGCATACACAGTGACTGGTGTGTTGTACAGGCACAATCGCTAGCAGCAGAAGCAGTTTTTTTTTCTTCTTCCCTGCCTAACGCTCTCCCTACAGAATCAGCAGCAACCTCTCCCTATGCTAAGATCGGCAGAAGTAAGATGGCGGTCGGCGTGCACGCCCTTTTATACCCCCTGTGACGCCCACCAAAGCAAGCCAATCACTTGCATGCCCTTCTGAAAGATGGTGGTGACCCGTGCCTATGTCATCACGTTGCCCACAATGTCCGTGGATCCTGATTGGCTGAAAAAGAGCGCAAAACAAACTTTTGAAACGCGACTTTGGCGCATAAGTCGCCGACCTCGTGGCCGACCTCATCCTAGGGTCGGGTTTCGTTTCATGAAACCCGACTTTGCCAAAAGTCGGCGACTTTTGAAATTTTTGACCCGTTTCGCTCAACTCTAGTCATTTCTAAAATGTGTACAGGGAGGGACCTGTCAATCTACTGGAGACAGGTGGGGAGAAGCTGGGGAGAAGCGGTCCAGATTACTGCTCTCCTTATTCCCAACTAGTTCTTAAGTTAAAGAGGTATTTCTTAAGGAAGAACTTCTAGATCACTATGGGTTCAAGGGGTGGGACGCCCACTGATCCCAAAAACAAGGGCTCCTCAGAACCTCATATGAATGGAGCAATGGTCAATCATGTGCACTTCCGCTTCATTCAATCTTAATGGCACCGCCAGAATTAGCCAAGCTGGTTTTCGGCACTATTATAAGAATGATTGGAGGGTCAGTGTGCATGATCAACCTCTGCTACACTGTCTTCAGTCTTGGTACATGTCCCAGTAGTTGGACCCCCAACAATCGGGGAGTTATCTATTATTCCATGGATATACAACATCTTACAAACTTGAAAAAATCTCTCTAGGGATGGAATTTATCAAGACATTTGCAGCAGAACATAGATGGGGGGCAGAACGGGGGCTCAGTGGATAGCACTGCAGCCCTGCAGCGCTGGAGTCCTGGGTTTGAATCCCACCCATGACAACATCTGTAAGGAGTTTGTATGTTCTCCCGTGTTTGTGTGGGTTTCCACCGGGTTCTCCAGTTTCCTCCCACATTCCAAACAACATACAGTTAGGGAATTTAGATTTTGAGCCCCATCGGGGACAGTGATGATAATGTGTGCAAACTGTAAAGAGCTGCGGGATATGTTAGCGCTATATAAAAATAAAGATTATTTATTTATTATTATTATTTCAACAACAAAGTGGCTTGTCCCTTTTCTCCTGACAGCTTCTGTATCAATTGTTCTGTTGAGATAAAGAAAACAAGACACAGTACAAATTAAAATTACTCAATATATGGTAATTGATTATTTTCAGTAGTTTTCCACATTGAAAAACTGCTGCCTAAGAATGTGACCTATAATTTCATCTATATACTGTTTGAGCATGCTCAGTTTGAACAGGAGTCATTGAAGAAGGTGGAGCCTTAATCTTCAGCTATGAGTGGAATGCTGGGGATGAAGAAAGAGCTTAGATTAAATATCAACAACTCCTGAGGCCAACTGAAGACCACTGCTCACAGGGTCTACTGGTGAAACAAAGCCCAATCTTACTGCAATGAGAAGAAGGAAGTTTGGAGGAGTCTGGCAAAAATGGTCATTATACATGTTTAGGATGTAACACTAGTTTTTTACTGTTACTCTTTGTACAATGAAGCCTTATGCAGCCTTATTACAAGTTTCTCTTCAAAGTGCTGGGATCAGCCCTTTAAGGTTATAGGGGTTGTACATTTTTACCAATATGTCAAATGTACTTTTAAAACTTAGCTTTTGGATCTCTAAATTCTGCCCTGATTAAGAGATGTCGTTATGATGATGCTCCATGCAGCCACCATTAAAAGAGTTAGGTGCATATGGATTTGTACAACTAGTATTAATATAAAATATTAGACACAAATGCCTCAGTGACATCCTACGTGTCACAGAAAGGGAGATAAATTGTGCTCCCCCTAAGAGAAGAGACACCCACTCCAACAAATATGCATGCAAGAGAAAATCTGAGTCAACAGGTGAATGAAGTAAAAAATCTTACAATTTTTATTCAAATATGTAGAAAAACATCATATCAAAAAATATGGTAAATAAAATGACAGCACCACGAGGTAGACACAGCTCAACCCAGGGTAATACCCACTCCCAATTGCCTTATATAGCAAAGAATACATGCGGTATATGCATAAGTAAATAGATA
Source organism: Dendrobates tinctorius (assembly GCF_039654945.1). NCBI lineage: Eukaryota > Metazoa > Chordata > Amphibia > Anura > Dendrobatidae > Dendrobates > Dendrobates tinctorius. The sequence goes on along the minus strand of NW_027361993.1, from coordinate 16,387,194 downwards.
GCAAGTGCAGTTATAAGCCAACATGTCAGAGAATAATGCCCAGAGAAACACCATGGGATACAGATGGATAGCGATCGCATGAGAGCAACATATGTAACGCGATATCTTACCAAGGTGTAGGCAGGAGCGGGATGACCCCAGGGCCAGGTGAGGGAAAGCCCGACGCGCGTTTCGCGTGAAGAGTCCACGCTTTCTCAAGGGAAGTCTATGTGTGGTGGAGCGCAGGACCTTCTTATGTCCCATGTGACGCGGTCACATGGGAATCAGTGAGCCAATCAGCGTGGTTCTAGACGGCGCGTGCGCGCTGGAGACCAGAGGCGTCCGCTGATACAGGGGAAGGCGTCACACATTACCCCGGGCGCACAGGGAGGAAGTAGTCCTCCTGGAGCCCGGGGGAAGGCATAAAGACACCGCCCCCGATCGCCGACACCAAGGAGAGCAGGGCGCACGCGCACAGCCACTAAATCACCACCGAGATATATCAAAGTAGAAAGGAAAAGACCTCCACGACAGAATAATATGATATAGATCCAAAATGTACCAAAATTGTACACCTTTAAAATCGCAGACATGCAACAGTGTATAATAATATGTAAATTATCCTATATCAGGAATACCGTTTCAAACATGTATACAAGAGCAGTACATAAAATCATATAAACATGAAATAGAGGAACTTGATAGTACAGAAGATGAACAAAGGTGATGAAGATATATTTTCACTTTCAGATGGATAAGAAGGTCCCACGACAAACTAGAAAAATTGAATTAAAAAGGAAAAGAAAATATGCTAAAAACACATAATAAAAACACGAGAAACCCCACATCCTGAGAGGAAGGGAAGCCAAGGGAAAATGAGAGGGAAAAATGGAAAAAATGCCTTGATATTATATCTCGGTGGTGATTTAGTGGTTGTGCGCGTGCGCCCTGCTCTCCTTGGTGTCTGCGATCGGGGGCGGTGTCTTTACGCCACGCTGATTGGCTCACTGATTCCCATGTGACCGCGTGGCGAGTGGGTATTACCCTGGGTTGAGCTGTGTCTATCTCGTGGTGCTGTCATTTTATTTACCATATTTTTTGATATGATGTTTTTCTACATATTTGAATAAAGATTGTAAGATTTTTTACTTCATTCACCTGTTGACTCAGATTTTCTCTTGCATGCATATTTGTTGGAGTGGGTGTCTCTTCTCTTAGGGGGAGCACAATTTATCTCCCTTTCTGTGACACGTAGGATGTCACTGAGGCATTTGTGTCTAATATTTATTTCTGTGTTTTTCACAGTGTGCCTCAATCCTAGTATGGATTTCCGTGCACGTGACCAGACGTGGCGTGCACTCATTAATGACACACTACTGGACGATACAGGGGGGGGCCCAGAGGGAGTGAGTAGGGAAATTCAGGATGTTATTCAACAGTTTAGAGATTTGCTCCGTAAACGGACCCGTATTTGGTGGAACCATGCATTTCTCGAAAAATATCTACAGAAGGACCTCATACCGCGTGGTCTACGGATTCAGGTTTTTCCATATTTCCCTGTAAATGACGATGTTTTTAAAAATAAATGGGAAACTCTGATTAACACATGTTCCAGGGGCTTTATGGAATTACTTAAACAGATGAACCATGAGTCCCTAGCATCTCTGGAATCAGAGATTGAAACCCTACAGGTTACTCTCCGTAAAGAAATGACCAGTGATTCTTTAAAAAAATTAAATGAGGAACTGGATGAGCTTTCCCAGAAATGGGCCCAGGAAATTCAGACTACTAAGGCTAAAAAATTCCAAAGAGATGTAGAAGATAAAAAATTGCTACGTGTCTATAGATGGCGGAATCCGCAGGACCGCTCAAGATCACAATTTAGGAGCTATTCACATTCCAGGTCCAGGTCTACCTCTATGAGGTCCAACTATTCGGGGGAGGATGAGCAGACTTCCAAAAATTCCATTAAAGCGGGTTCCTCTGGGATCATCTCTACAAATAAACGGATTCTGACGAGACAGACGTTGAAAAATAAATCTAACAGTGGAAAGGCCTCGCAATCTCAGGGGGGGCTTCAGGTACTCAATTTGTCATCACATGTACTGTCCGACACTCAATTGGAGGTTCTATCCAAAGGCCTCTCTTTTTATCCCACTAATTCTTTCCATTTTTTTACAGCCATGAAAGACTTGCATTTGTTTTCTCGTAAGCTCTTGCTACGTAAACTACATATGAAGAGAGACTCCAGTGAATCGATGTGTGAGGTCGAGAGAGACCCCAAGTAGGTTTCCACCATCTATTCTACCTAGGTCAACAAAATTCCCCCCCTTGCCGTTAAGTCCGGCAATTGAGGTTTTCACAAGGTTGGTACAGGAGGAATTTAAGGAGTTAACAACTAGGCGTCAATATGACAACCTTACACATGCTCAACGCATTGCTATATCTGAACTCCAATCTTTGCCTGATGTTGTCTTCAAACCGTCGGACAAGGGGGGGAATATTGTCATCTGGCCTCATGAGAAATACGAACGTGAGGCATTTCGCCAACTGAGAGATACGGGTACTTATTTATGTTTATCCCATAATCCTCTTGCGACCTTCTCTCTTGACCTACAACGTATTCTCATGGAGGCACTTGATAACAATGTAATTACTAAGCAGGTCTTTGATGGTTTGGTTGCAAAATATCCAAGAGTCCCTACATTTTATTTGCTACCCAAAATCCACAAAGATGCCCTCGACCCTCCGGGACGTCCTATAGTGTCAGGCATCGATGGATTATGTGATCCTGTATGCCGTTTTATTGATTTCTACCTAAAACCTTTAGTAGAAACCTTGCCATCGTACATACGTGACACTATGGACGCCCTGGCTAGAGTTGATGGCATCTTTGTGGAACATGGGACTTTGTTGGTGACCACTGACGTGGAGAGCCTTTATACCTACATTGAACATTCACATGGGATCGATGCGGTCCGCCTCTTCCTGGGTTCGTCCGACCTGGACGGCCCTTTACGTGAGTTGATCCTCGAGCTGCTGCACTATATCCTTACCCACAATTTCTTTACATTCAAAGATCAGTTCTTTTTGCAGAAACACGGCACAGCCATGGGCGCGGCCTGTGCGCCCACGTACGCTAATCTCTTCCTCGCTTCTTGGGAGAGATTTGTCTTTGGCGACGCGGGCGTGCCGGCCGCCTCCCATGTCCTGTGCTGGCATTGATATATCGATGACATCCTATTCTTGTGGGATGGGACTGTGCAGCAGCTCGGGGATTTTATGAGGACACTTAACCAAAACGCATTTAATATTCATTTGACTTATATTTCTGATCCTAAAAAATTTAATTTTTTAGATGTCACTCTGAGTGTGGACCCCACGGGCCACATTCAGACTGATGTCTATCGTAAACCAACATCTGTTAATTCTTTGGTGCATGCGTCCTCTGCTCACTATCCATCTACTATTAGGGCTGTCCCAGTCGGACAGTTCCTACGGATGAGGCGGATTTGTTCATCGGATGAGAAATTCGAAGCCCAATCGGTTGATTTAAAATCACGATTTTCCAGCTGTGGATATTCCAATAGATGCATAAAAAATGGGTATCTAAGGGCGAGGGCGACTCCACGATCTGGTCTCCTCAAATCCCATACTGGGAACTCTAGGATTAGTAATGATGGACCTATTAGGTTCATTTCGACTTTCAATAATCAGTGGGACAATATGAGACGTGCCCTTACTAAACATTGGCCTGTTTTGGGTACTAAGCCTTCCCTAAGATCGCGTTTGGGTAAGCATCCCTTGATGACTTCAAGGAGGTCAAAAAATCTTAATGACCTTCTTGTTAACAGCCACTACGTACCTGTTCTGGCTAATCCATTTGGTAGGAGGGGCCCTGTTATTGGTTCCATACCCTGCGGTTACTGTCTGGCAAGCACAAATGTCCTGCGCTGCTCTACCTTTACTTCCTCTGACGGACAGAAACAATATGATATCCGGTATCGGATATCATGTAGCAGCACAAATGTCATATACTATGCCACATGTGGCTGTTCCAAGATATATATTGGTCTAACGTCTAGGGAGTTAAGAACACGAGTACGCGAGCATGTGCGGGACATTTGTGCGTCGAAGACAGTGACTGATCTATCACTTCTTAAAACATTACCTCGCCATTTCCGACAATACCATAATAGTGAGTCTTCTTCGCTTAAGATCTGAGGTATTGATCAGGTCCATCTTGGCGTAAGAGGTGGGAACTATAAACGCAGACTGGCCCAAGTAGAGGCCAAATGGATTGTAACGTTGAACACCTTGGCCCGAGGGGCCTTAATGAATCCCTGTCCTTCTCTTTTTTGTAGGATTTTTTGTAGGACTCTATACCCAGTAGTTAGATATTATCGTCATCCTATTATAATATCCTCCCATTTTTTCCATTTTTCCCTCTCATTTTCCCTTGGCTTCCCTTCCTCTCAGGATGTGGGGTTTCTCGTGTTTTTATTATGTGTTTTTAACATATTTTCTTTTCCTTTTTAATTTAATTTTTCTAGTTTGTCGTGGGACCTTCTTATCCATCTGAAAGTGAAAATATATCTTCATCACCTTTGGCCATCTTCTGTACTATCAAGTTCCTCTATTTCATGTTTATATGATTTTATGTACTGCGCTTGTATACATGTTTGAAATGGTATTCCTGATATAGGATAATTTACATATTATTATACACTGTTGCATGTCTGCGATTTTAAAGGTGTACAATTTTGGTACATTTTGGATCTATATCATATTATTCTGTCGTGGAGGTCTTTTCCTTTCTACTTTGATATATCTCTGTGGTGATTTAGTGGCTGTGCGCGTGCGCCCTGCTCTCCTTGGTGTCGGCGATCGGGGGCGGTGTCTTTACGCCTTCCCCCGGGCTCCAGGAGGACTACTTCCTCCCTGTGCGCCCGGGGTAATGTGTGACGCCTTCCCCTGTATCAGCGGACGCCTCTGGTCTCCAGCGCGCACGCGCCGTCTAGAACCACGCTGATTGGCTCACTGATTCCCATGTGACCGCGTCACATGGGACATAAGAAGGTCCTGCGCTCCACCACACATAGACTTCCCTTGAGAAAGCGTGGTCTCTTCACGCGAAACGCGCGTCGGGCTTTCCCTCACCTGGCCCTGGGGTCATCCCGCTCCTGTCTACACCTTGGTAAGATATCGCGTTACATATGTTGCTCTCATGCGATCGCTATCCATCTGTATCCCATGGTGTTTCTCTGGGCATTATTCTCTGACATGTTGGCTTATAACTGCACTTGCTATCTATTTACTTATGCATATACCGCATGTATTCTTTGCTATATAAGGCAATTGGGAGTGGGTATTACCCTGGGTTGAGCTGTGTCTACCTCGTGGTGCTGTCATTTTATTTACCATATTTTTTGATATGATGTTTTTCTACATATTTGAATAAAGATTGTAAGATTTTTTACTTCATTCACCTGTTGACTCAGATTTTCTCTTGCATGCATATTAATATAAAATGTAGGTTGTTGAAATATGTTTTAAGTTATATAATCCAATGGCAGCTCTAGGTGGCCTGTACACAGAGTAGACAAGGAACAGTTAGGTGCATGTTATCCACCCGCCATAGGACCCTTGGAAGTTGTTTGCACTGTCTTTATCGTTGGTATGTTGTTGGTGGTTCATATAACCAGTCAGCAGAATTTCAGCCCACAAACTGTTTACATGCACATGTACAATGGGGAAAATAAGTGTTTGACACACTGACGATTTTTCACTTTTTCCAAACTAAAAAGAATGAAGAGTTCTGTAATTTTTATCGTGGGTACACGTCAACGGTGAGAGACAAAAGTCAGAAAAAAAACAGAAAATTACATTGTATGATTTTTACATAATTAATTAGCATTTTATCGCATGAAATAAGTATTTGATACAATAGAAAAACAGAACTTAATATTTGGTACAGAAACATTTATTTGCAATTACAGAGGTCAAACATTTCTTGTAGTTCTTGACCAAGTTTGCACACACTGCAGCAGGGATTTTGGCCGGCTCCTCCATACAGATCTTCTCCAGATCTTTCAGGTTTCGTGGCTGTCGCTGGGCAACATGGGATTCAGCTCCCTCCAAAGATTTTCAGGTCTGGAGACTGGCTAGGCCACTCCAGGGCAATGAAATGCTTCTTATGGAGCCACTCCTTAGTTGCCCTGGTTGTGTGTTTTGGGTCATTGTCATGCTGGAAGACCCAGCCATGACCCATCTTCAATGCTCTTACTGAAGGAAAGAGATTGTTGGTCAAAAGCTTGTGATACATTACCCCATCCATCCTTCCTTCAATGCGGTCCAGTCGTCCTGTCCACTTTGCAGAAAAGCAATTCCAAAGTATACTGTTTTCCCAAACATGACTCATGGTATGGATAATGTTCTTGGGGTTGTACACCTTCTTCCTCCAAACACGGAGAGTGGAGTTAATACCAAAAGGGTCTATTTTGGTCTCCTCTGACCCCATGACCTTCTTCCATACCTCCTCTGGATTGGCGAGTTTCAAACAGGCCTGGACATGTGCTGGCGTGAGCAGGGGGACCTTGCGTGCCCTGCAAGATTTTAATCCATGGCATCGTAATGTGTAACTAATGGTAATGTTTGAGCCTGTGGTCCCAACTCTTTTCAGGTCATTGTTTAGGTCCTCCCTTGTAGTTCTGGGCTGATTCCTGACCGTTCCCAGAATCATCCTTACCACACAAGGCAAGATCTTGCAAGGAGCTCCAGACCAAGGCAGATTGACAGTTATCTTGTGCTTCTTCCATTTCTAATAATTGTGCCAACAGTTGTTGCCTTATCACCAAGCTGCTTGCTTATTGTCCTGTAGCCCTTCCCAGTCTTGTTCAGTTCTGCAATTTTGTTCCTGGTGGCCTTGGATAGCTCTTTGATCTTGGCCATGGTGGAGAGGTTGGAATGTGATTGAGTGTGTGGACGGACAGGTGTCTTTTATACAGGTAATGAGTTCAAAAAGGTGCAATTATTACAGGTAATGAGTGCAGAGTAGGAGGGATTCTTAAAGAAAAACTAACAGGTCTGTGAGAGGCAGAATTCTTGCTGGTTGATAGGTGATGAAATACTTATTTCATGCAATAAAATGCAAATTAATTATGTAAAAATCATATAATGTAATTTTCTGGTTTTTATTTTTAGATTCTGTCACAGTTGAAGTGTACCTAGGATAAAAATTATAGCCGTCTCCATTCTTTGTAGGTGGAAAAACTTGCAAAATCGGCAGTGTATCAAATATTTATTTTCCAACTCTAGCTCTTTCAAAAAGAAGTCCAGAAAGACCTTTACTGGGCCAGTCTATTCTTTTGTTACTGAGAAATCAGCATTTAAATTGGCATATGGTAGCATTTCCCAAGCCACTACCTATTCCCTGCCCAGTGCTTCCTTTTCTTGCATGCCTTGCAGCTTCTTTGTTGTGTGACTTCAAGCAAAGGAGCAGTCAGTGAAGCAGGAGGAGGCAGTGAGTGGTGGCAAATAGAGCTGGAGTGAGAGAGACTTAGGGTATGTGCACACATTGCGGATTCGTCTGCGGATCCGCAGCAGATCCGCAGCAGTTTTCCATGCGGTGTACAGTACCATATTATTCTGCTGCGGAAAATTCTGCGCGGAAATGCAGCTGTTTATTTTCCGCAGCATGTCCATTCTTTGTGAGAAAAAGGAGGACATAGAATCCATTTCCATTGCGAAACATGTATAAATTTATTAAACAAAGAGAAGGACACATATCAAAGATACAGGATGTTACAAAATTAAGTAAAATGGGTAATCACATAAGGCCCGATACTAGAAAAACAAACAAGTAGGCAGCCTGTGATGGGAATGGATATCCGGAATCTATACCACAAAAGTTGATGATGTAAAATAATTGAACAATGAAATGTAGTTATTCTACCAGCCAAAGGAGTATATGCTAGGATATATTAGTGCAGAGGTCACCAATAAAACGTAATTTCTCTTGGGCATTATTATACCATACATATAGCCTGAATAAATAGTACTGGTGATACCAATAAAAGCTGCACTGGATATAAGCAAGCTGGCATATACCACCACTTGATCTATGCAGGGTTCAGCTACATAACATACGATGGAAAATAGTGTGGCATGTGAGTAGAAAATTATGTGGAAAGAAACAAAGTGGGCTTAAATAAGCTGGATAAACCTACCCATCATGTCCAGTTATATACCAGGCGCCGACCTGTATACCCCTACGCGCGTTTCGCGGTATGCAGGACCGCTTCCTCGGGGGGCGTGGCTATTATGATGAACATCCCAGTTATATGACTGGCTGGGAAAAGTCACCTGACTACCGTGAGCCTATCATGGAACGAGCCACACGCATGCGCATATCTATTTGTGACGCCACTTATTAGTCAGCTGGCGTCATCCAAAAGCGGCCAGCATCTGACCGCTACCTAGGTAACCGCCAGGACAGGCGAACATAGTAAACAGACGCCACGTGAGGGCGGCCGGCGCTAGACCGCCACACAGGCAGCGTCCGTCCAATGTGTTTTTTTTGCTCCATGTATAGCGCGCGTGAACTCAGCCATAACAGGGTCACGGCAACCAGATGACTGAACCCGTATGAATAAGAAATAAGAGGGTGTGGGGAAAGGAATGGGAAGAGGGAAAGGAGGGGGGAGAGGGGGAGGGGAGGGGGGGAGAAAAGGATGGGAGGGGGGAGAAGAGAAATGTGAATGAATGGGAGAAAATGTTAAGCTAGTCAACCATGCGTGTGCTGCCTGTAAATGGTGTCTACTAGGGAAATAACCAATGAACAAAAAACAAAAAACAAAAAAAAAAAAAAAAACAGGATGGCATGTATAACAATGCAACCAATAAAGGATGAATGCAATGCAAGGCAAAATGAGAGGTAATGAAATATCACCATAAGACATATTCTTCCATTCGCACCAAGTCCTCTATTTTTCTACTTTCTGTAGATAGTGTGCCAAGACATAGGTGTATATTGTCGTGAGTTCAGTGATGAGCTTGCCACGTAGATCACCATGCCGCATGTTGATTGCGAGATAGTAAAATTCCCAATACAGGACATCAACGAAAGAGTTATGTTATCTAAAGCCAGGCAAATAACAAATTAAAAATGAGTGCAACAATCCAGAAACACTCATAACATAAAAACAACATGTGAAGAATTAAAAACAGGGAAAGAGAGAGAGAGATACCTATCTAGAGATGGCAGGCAGAAAAAGTAAAAATAAAAAATAAAAAATAAAAATAAAGCTGTAGATCACAAAAATGGCGCGAAACTGAGTGATTCATTCAGCCCTTGTGGTGTCATGGTCCCAAGGACCATGATCCATCTGCATTCCTTCTGTGCAAGAAGGCGTTTGATGTCACCGCCTCTGATACCACTTTTGACGTGTTGGATGCCTCTCACTGAAAAAGATTTGGGGTCGCTATTATGTACAAGTTTGTAGTGTTTAGGTATCGTTTTGAGCTGTGTCAGATCAGTGGTTGTTTTGGACGCCAAGATGTCACGGACATGTTCACGGACACGTAGTTTAAATTGGCGGCTCGTAGGGCCTATATACACTTTCGGGCACCCACACGTAGCGTAGTAGATGACCTGTGCAGTATTGCAAGTTATGTGTTGTCTAATTGAATACGTTCTTGTTCCATCTACAGATTG